>NC_058147.1:1712996-1887000 GCF_011075055.1 Mangifera indica | reverse complement strand
CCCACCCAAAGTATGCAGTTTTTCTCAAGTTTCTACCTATTAATTTTGAAAATCTTATTTACCCATCTATGAACTGTTAAAATTAACAGAACCCTAACTCCTAAAAAATTTATCTCATTTTCCCTCCTAAAATTTTAAAAACTAACAAATTTCTCCCAACTTAAGTTTTAAAAAACAACATTTCCCCCCTTAGGGTTTTCAATTTTTCGGAGTTAGTTTTTCGACGCCATTTCTTCCACTCCGGTGACCTCCAGGCAACGCTTTTCCTCTCTGGTGCGGCCTCCTTTCGATGGTTGTCCTGGACATGATCGTCGACGAAGACGATCGTGCTTCATCGAGACGAAGACAAATCATCTTCATTCAGAGATGAAGACGAGGTCTTTGTCAAAGACGAAAACTTTTCGTCGTCGACAAAGACCTCATCTTAGTCCACGACCGTACCCAGGACAACTGTCGGAAGGAGGCCGCACCGAAGAGGAAGAAGCGTTGCCTGGAGGTCACCCGAGAGAAAAAAACAGTGCCGAAAAACTATCTCAGAAAAATTGAAAACCCTAGGGGTGAGAATGTTGTTTTTTAAAACTTGAGTTGAAAAAAATTCTTAGTTTTTTGGATTTAGGGGAGAAAATAAAATCTAATTTAAGTTTATTTTTAATAATACAGAGAAAACGATGATTTTACCCTTAAAAACCGTTAATTTTAACCGATCACAAGTGGATAAATGAGATTTTCAAAATTAACAGGAAAAGACTTAAAAAAACAGCATATCTTGGGTGGGAAATAGTCCTTTGGCCTATTTAATATAATACAACTGGTGGAGACTATTCAAATATGCTTGAGTTTGATTTGAAATTGATGTTTTGTTGTATCATCAAATTGAAACTCATCTCATCAAAGATTCGTCTTCTTCTTGTGTTACAGTTTACTATTAGAATAAACCGAACTCAGTTTCAAACTGACTAACCTGAACTCGACCCCATCTCTTCTTGGTCCTCAGCTTGAACCGCATCCACTGCTAAATATAAATCAACACAAGCCGGCCAGCTTTCAATTCTTAGGGAAAATTTCATTTAACACAAATATAAAAATTTCCTTTATAGTGTTTGGTCTAAAGAGTTTAGTAGATATAACCTCTTCAAACGAAAACCAGACTAGAACCTTACATAGCAACAATTCCCAATTAGTTTCTTTCTCAACAAACATCCAATCTCTGCTGCCAACCTCTACTTGCGTGCTCCACTCTATCATCATCAACACACAAAATTTAAGCTGAAAATTTGAAATAAAAAAAACCACCAAAAGAGTGAGAATTTGACTGTGACTATTAATATGAATCAACAACTGGTTGAGTATGTGAAGTTGAAATGGTCTTTGATGGCTTTACCAATAAAAAAACAACAAGAACGAAAAAGGTCGGCTTCTAGATTGAAACTAAAGGTAATTTGAGCTAAGTTTTCATTAAAAGTATATGGAAATCCTACGTTCTTCAAGAAGTGGAAAAAAATAATAAGGAGAAAAGGAGGCAGTTAAGCTCATCAGTTGATTATAATGGCGCCCATTACTGTGGTCCAATCATAGTTGATCACCCAGATACTTGCAAAACACTAGCGATGGATTCAGAAATGAAAGAGAGATAGATTGATGATCTTGATAGGCTCATAGCTGGAAAAGTGGTATTTATTATGTGGACTACCAGGCACAGGGAAATCCAGCTTAGTGGCTGCCATGGCTATTTATCTTAATTTCTATGATTATGATTTGGAACTAAAAGAAGTTCAATGCAACCCTGACTAGAGAAGGCTGTTGATCAGTGCAAGCAATCGTTCTATATCAGACTATTAGTCATCAAGGATGTTGATAATCCTCCTCAGGCAATACAGGTGACTATCTCTGGGTTGTTGAATTCCATTGATGGGTTGCAGTCAAGTAGCAGAGATGAGTGACTAGTAGCGTTGACAACTAATTACAAGGGCCCTATTGACCCAGTGCTGCTAAGACCAAGACAAATGAATATCCGTCTACACATGTACTACTGCTTGTTTAGTGGTTTCAAGACGCTTGCGTCAAACTATTTGAATATTCAGGAGCATTACCTGTTTGAAATCATTGAAGAGAGGAAGGCAACACCAGCTGAAGTTACTGGTGAGCTAATGAAAGGTGCAGATGCTGAAGTTGCTCTTCAAGGGCTTAATTTGTTTCCTGCAAAACCAGGCAACACCAACTGAAGTTACTGTTGAGCTAATATGAAGCGCAAATGCAGAAGTTGCTCTTCAAGGTGTATCAGTTTCCTGCAAATAAAGGCTGCATCAGCAATACAGTGAAAAGGCTGAGAGGGCCATAGTTCAGCATGAGTTCTTCAGGAATTCCAGTTTCCATAACTGTTAGTTTGTTCTGGTTAGGGTCAATTAGATTGAGCATCCTTATGGAATGTTTCATCATATTCTCACGAATTCTCTGAATCACGCAACCAAACCCCTGCAGAGATTCCTGATAAAAATCTTCTTCAAAGGTGAAGTGGGACTATAATGTCATTCAGGCTTGTGTTATGTAAAAGTTGAAATTAAATATTATATATACAGGGATAAAAGATCAGCTAGAAAAAGAAGAAAGATGCAGATGAAATATATTAATAGCTAATATGCGTTTTTCCCCTATATTTTGAAAACTCTAGGCAGCCATATTCATCTCTATCTTGTGAGGATAATAACCAATTAGTTCAAAATCAGATGCCACAAATGAAACTGTGTCCTTCTCTGTATTAATCCTCAAAATCTGCAGCACAAATTGCACAAGTTAAAGAAAGGGAAAGAAGAGAAATTCTCTGTTCTGCAATATGATAGCAGCATAAAGGAAAAATTTAAATTCAATAGCCCATCACATCGGGATAAACTATAATTTCATTTCAAGTGCTTTTTCCAGTACAATAGCTTACCATATTTTAGTTCTGTTAAAACAAATACCATACACAAAGCGCAATTAACCTTGGAAGAAACTCTCAGTGGTATGACTGTTTTCCCAACAATTAAAGTGGATGTTTAGCACCTCTAGCAATGAGGGGCTTATACTGAGGAGCTTCCTCTGAAAGCTATATATGCTCTTGTAAAAGCTGGGAGGGGCAATGTTATTCTTTGCTGTTGACTAATGAAACTTTTTCTCTTCACCAACTAATATAATTTTCCTTTGAAAGAATTAAAAAAAGCAATTTAACATTAAAAGTTCTTTTCACTAAACAAAAATACTCCCTTTATTTTTCAACTTTTAGTATTTTGAATGAAACACACCATTTCATTAACAGTTGAAACTCAATGTTTCAATGTTCTTCACAATTTTTTTACAATGAGATCTCCATTAGCAAGATTTCTCACACGAACATAAGTAACAAAAGAAAACCGAATGTTATTTTCCACAAATGGTTGAGATGAATACCGTGGCTGAAACTCAGAAAGATCAATAGCAGGAATGAAGGTATCACATTCAATGCTATTCTCAATCTCGGTAATGTGGATGGCATCACACCCTGGCGCATTTAGTGCTTCCCTGCATCAGGAAACATCAGCATACATATTTTCACATACAAATCGTAACATTTTACTTACAGTAAAACAGGGAAAAAAGGGGGGGGGGGGGGGGGGGGGGGGGGGGGGGGTGTGTTTGTGTGGGGGTGGGTGGGTGTGGTGTGTGGGGTTGGTGAGGTAATCCACCTTAATATCTGGCCGCCACCTATAACAAACACCTTCTCTATCGACAAACAATAAGGAGCTTCTGCCAACAATTCCAAAGCCGAACGAATGCTTCCACATTTTACAACATCTTCAGCAGATGCAGTATCGAATCTCCCAGAACGAGTCAGCACAACATTCAATCGACCAGGTAGAGGCCGATACTGAAGGGGAATGCTTTCCCATGTCTTCCTACCCATAACTATAGCGTTTTTCTTCCCAGGATCTGATGTAGTCACCGTAAGCTCCTTGAAGAATTTGAGGTCAGAAGGCAATCTCCAGGGTAACTTCCCATCCTTTCCAATGCCCATATCACGTGTTGCAGCCACCACAACTTGGTAAGTCCTCCTCGGTAATGGTGGATGCACGGTTGTATTGTCATTAGATGGCCTCTTAAGGTTGGCACAGGCCTTGGAATAAAACCTTAGGCCGGGCAGTGGAGACACGATTGCAAGACTGTGGAAGCCACAATCAAAATAACCAAGTAGAACCTGAAAAGTGATTATCATAAAAATTATCATAACAGAAATTAGAGACAGAAAATATTTGAGTAAATAAAAGAAAAGAAAAATAATTATGAGAAACAAACTTCATGTTAAAATTTATCTGTTATTACAAATTTCGGTATCAGCTTAGGAGTAGAGGCCATAAAAGAAACCTTTGAAAATTGTCGGTTACTAAAAGCACAGTATTGCATCACCATCTGTATATCGCTGAAACCATGCCAGATCCAATTATCTTTCTACGATTACGCTTAAACATACAATGGAAAAGCTCAGAGAAATCGAATTACTGAAAATTATAACTCATTTAACTCGTCAATGGAATCTAAATTTCTTTTAATAAAGCAAGAGAAATTTGACAGGAGAACCTGAAGAAATGAATGAGAGCGGCGATAGAATTAGAGCGCCAAACTGCAAACTCGTTTTCCGGACGAAGGAAAAAGCAGGGGGAAACCGAGTAGATTTCATTTTTCAATAAAATCTATCAATTTTGAGCCTCTATATATATATATATATAATTTTATTATATAATAAAATAATATTTAATTATATAATAATATATATAAATATATACGTAACTATATGTTTACCGTATATCCACAAAAGGTGAAAGGAGTGAATTTGCCTTCATCACTCAACCGATATGATAACTGATTTACCTAAATACCCTTAATCGCCCTTCGTTTCTTGTGTATACATAAAATTAGGTATGTACACGAGCCATCTAACTCAAGCACATGGCAAGTCTAGAATGCGGCTCAATCTGGTGGATAGTAATATCGGATACGGGGAATAACTGCCAAAAAAAAAAAATCAGAAGAGAAGAATAATTGAGGAAGAAATAGAAAAATAGCCAAAAAGATAATAATAATAATCAAAGGAAAAAAAACCACAGACAACGCGAACTCTATTTAACTCAACAAATGATTTCTTCTTCGACTTAATTTCAACTTATTCAAATGAAATACTAAACTAACTTCAGACCAATCCTATTCAAATTTATATTGTAAAATTTCATATTTAATAAAATTAATATAAATAAATGATATACAAATAAGAGTGATAATAAAAAAGAAAGGAGAAAGAACTCAATCTCCATCCCTATTTTTGTATAGAAAATCAATCTCTATCTTTGACTTATCTCTATTATAAAAATAATAAAGAATCTTTATCTCTTTCTCATAATTTTTTTTTTTTCATTTCTACGCTGTCTATACAGGGAAAAATCTATTTTCATATTCATGGAAAAAAAATTTTTTTTTATATCTTTTAAATACAACATAAATATATTAAATAACACAATTAAGTAAAATTAGAACCAATATAGTATTTTAAATATAATATATTAATCACTTTAATATTTGTTATAAAAACTTAAATAAATTTAAAAAATATAAATAACCTAAAATAATAAAAATATATTAGTATTTTAAACAAATATATTAATATAAAAATATAAGGATAGCTGGATGGGAACATATATATTCCTGTTCTCGATTGTGAAAATATTTTTTATCCTTGTCCTTTTTCCATTTCTATCAAAGAATCCTCTCTTTATTAGAATTGAAAAATGTTACATCAAATTAGTTTTATATAATATGAGTTTCAATTTCTATAATCTAATTTGATCTTGATATTAAGCATTAACGACAAATAAAATATTTATAAGTGAGTGATATAATAATAAATTAATATATTTATAAATAAGTGATATATAAATACAATAAATTAAATCTTAACATAAATTAATTTATTTTATATTATATAAATTTGGATGTTTGCATTTATAAGCTGAAAGCTACTTTTTCTTCTGTTTTTGTGCTTTTGCCTCTGTTTTTTTTTTCCCCCGCTTGAGTAGAATTCCGCCGTATTGACGAAAAAACATATTTTCTTTTCTTTTACTTGATGACATTACGTGTGCAGAATCTTCCCGAGATAAAATTCTATAAATTTTTACCATCTACGGTACAAGTCTTCAAATAAATTGAAAATGACCATTTTTCCAAGTATTTTCATCTGAATTACAATAATCAGCTGCCTCACCAAGGAAAGCTTCTGTCGACATTCTCATCGGTACGCAAACTTCAGGCATCAGCAGTCTCGAAACGTGTCATTAAAAACCCATGATATGTGATAAACATTGTGGTAAAAATCAACCATTCATGTAAAATATAAGAGCGTGCAAATGAAGTGACGCCAACATATCGTCCCCTATAGAGAAATCTCTTCTTCAACTTCAAAAGCAAAACTTCTTTTTCGACTTCACCTGGGGAGTGAGAAAATCATTAAACAAGTAAATTTGAAATGCTTGTCATTTTTCAAATCTTGATGGAAGCCTTACTCGCATCTTTGTTCTCTGACTCTCTACGTATGCAAGCAGTTCATCTTGCCTCATTAAAGCTTCAAAGAGAGCCTGCTCACATAGAAGCACATAAGTTCATATACTGATACTGCAATACAAACAAAACATAACACCACTGCCAGGAAGTATAACAACTGCTTCGCTCTTTTGAGTGTATTCAGAAACCACCTATTAAAATTTCCATGTTTAAAAATGGAAAGTGTATTTGCAGAGCAATTAGCCATCTGAACATGTATTAAAGGGCACTTCAAAGCACAAGCAGAATTGCAGAGTGCAAAACTTGAAAGAGCGTCCAAAATTAAAATTATTAAACCAATCCAAGTAGTCAGCACAAATTAGCAACCCAAATTCATCTGGGCTCTAAAGCAATGGGTGCAATAAGCTCAATGTCCAATGAAATAGGCCAAGACAAAATAGCAGATCTTCAAAATCCCGCATCTAACAAATTTATAAAATAAAAATAATTACCTTTTTTGTAGCAATTAGCTCTGATTCTAATGCGTCTACACGATAGACAGCAACATTCAATAATTCCTCTTTCTCACAAGGCATCTGGTATGGCTTTTCCTGCAGTGCGTTAAATTTCTCCTCAAGCTGATCCAGCCTACGGAAAACAGTGGAGAGGATATTTTCATTAAACCTGAGCATGGCTGAAGGGGTATGGAATGCCTCCTCAGGCATTGGATTAACAGGCAACTCAGTTCTGCTTTGGACAGAATTAGACACAGATACTTGCTCATTCACTCTAAATGCCCAGGAATAGACAAGGCTAATAAGGCTTGTGAAGAAGGCAAGCACCATCGCCCATATATGAGCACAGGTTCCCTGTGGGCCTCTTTCTACTCTTAACAAAAGTTGTGAACCTGTGATGGATTGCACTCCATTAGTTCTATATCAGATCAACAGAAATAATAGCAGATACAATAAAATCACCTTCAATTTCTAATTAAAATATGCTTCTAATGCAATTAAGCTATCTAACCTTGGGAAGAATTATATGGATTTTGAGACACTTGTTTCTTCCAACCCACATCCACAGTCTTGTCAATAACAGGTACATATTCATCGTACTCAGAGAAGCCACCTGCACTGCTTGCCTTACCAACCACCCTAGGCTATATAAACATGAAAGCATTATTGACTTTGTTAAAAGAGAAATCCATTCCCTATCAGCTAATGGCAACAAACATGAGGTTTTAGTACAGGAATGTACACAGGAAAAATAAGTCAGAAAAATGTTGAAAGGAACTTTTCAAATCAAAAGGTCTAAAATATCGTTTGCTGTTTGACATTTGGGTAATTATTGGAAATTAATTCGTCCGTAGATGAGAAATGAGCCATTAACATGCTATGCAACAAAAATTAGGCAATATTTGTTGGTACACAAGATGGCCACGTCATAACAATCAGATTGTAATTTAATTATGGTCATGTCGAAAGGACAGGATAGGAAAAGACCCTTTGCTAACAAATGGCAGCATGTCATCAACCATTGATTGACTACAGGCCAGATGTTGATTGTACAACCATATAAAACAAAAATAGAACATCTGACAGAAGTACAATATGACAGTAGAATTGGCTGCAATCAAGTAAAAGATATCCACTCTTTAACATGCTCATAAAAATAAAACCAAACATACTCATCAACTTCATCTTTACATCCATCTAATTAATTAAGCTCTTTTTATGGTTAATCATATCAATTACAAAACAACTTACTTCTTCAGAGACAGGAGTCAACTTGGGAACCAGGGAGCTTGATGTTGGTTTAGGTGAAGCAATTTCTTCCACTTCAGATCCGGACTCTGCAGTAGATGTATCACTACCTTTAATCTGATGCAATAAATTAAAAAAGTATGCATTAGAGGAATAGGACTGGATTTTGAAAGTTTAAAGATTAAGCTGACTTCTATGCTATAAACAATGAAAAATGGTCCCGTGACCATACCATTGAAAACCGTGGCTTATCACAAGCAATTACCCTGCCCTCACCATTCAAAACAGTCACTATTTGTCTAGAACATAATGCTTCACCGCTAAGGACCATCTGCATGCAGATGAATAAACATTTTGCAAGAGGTCCAATTGCAATAATATCAACATTCAACAATTTCAAATTAAGCATCAAACCTTTAATATATTTGGATCATTCCAAGGCCCCTTATTAGATCTCATACAACCTCCCTTATCAGCACAGTTACAGTCACCACCAAGAAACTCTGGCAACTCACTAGACAAGTTCCAATATACATTAAATGTATAGAAAATTAAAAAGGAATGAATATGACTAGTGTAATAACAACTGAAAAAATCCAATCACCTTGCATCGATTATTTCAAGTAATTTATTCTGAAACTTGTTACCAAGAACCTGAGGGTATTAACAGAAAAAATTAGTTGATCATAAAGTAAATTGCTGTGAGCCATGAAAAGTTTGATTATTTAATTAACACTAAGCAAGGAAAAATGTTTAACAATTTCTCAAACTTACATGTATTTTTGCAGTAGTTTTAGGATCAAGAAAAGATTTCACTGTGTTCCACAGCAGCTTAAAGCCAGAGCCAGCATTAATGATAAACATTCGGCCAAGTGTCTGCAGACATGCCATTTAAATTTAATAAACAGGAAGTAAACTGAATTTGAATTCACTAACATTTACATCAGAAACTAATCCTCAAAAGTAGTTTTAGAATACTGAGAATTTGGATTACATACCTCAGGGTAGTTGTCATTGTCAATCTTTTGCAACCGCTGGATGAGTTCACGTGCTGACTTTGTTAGGTTTTTTAAGCCCTAAAATTTTGATCATACAATGAGCAACTCAGAAAATTATATGCATTGTGATAAAATAGTGCCAGGAAAAATTTAACACATTAACCTCTTTCTTTGGAGAAAAAAAAAGAATCTCAAAATAGTAGACAGCATACCACGCCTTGGACATCTATAATAGTCGTACTTGAATCTATATGTCTCTTTGCAGCAACAGAACAGGCAGGAAACTTGACTGTAAAACATTTTTCAAATTCCTGTACATGGTATCTCACATACCGATCCAAGGTGGTGACTTGTGTAAGCTTGTACGGATCAACTTTCCCAAGTCTCTCAATGTAAACAGGTCTTCCCTCCTTATCCACACCATGATAACCTTGAGGGTAGTGCCGTAAAACTTCATTCAACTCACTGAAATCAAAATCCTGAAAAGGAAAATTTGATCTGAAATAAGAGAAGGAATATGTCTTGGAATAAATAATATTTACATCAGAAGCAAATTTTAGGCCTTCATTTTTCATTTTTTTTTTTAAATAAAGAGAAAATAAAGGAAAAACTTGGTAATAGCAAATTAGAAAAACTGGCCGCCAAAGAGGAAAATATAAACAAAATGTTACATAAATTACCTCCAAAACTGTATCAGTGCCAAAATCCTTTCTCCACTGAATCATATTTGCCCACATGTACCTAGCTTTTTCAATATCGAATTTTCTCGCTTTCAAGAATCTGCAAAAAAAAAATAAAAATCTAGGGAATGAAACCTTACAGAAGTTCAGAGTAACCTAAAACAGCTGTTTTCCTGCTGTCCATATATACATTAAGATATTGCAATTTAAAAAGATTAAAGCAAAGCATGAAATATTCAAATATGAATCTGCAGTAATTCAGGCAAGCTACAATAATATTGAATGAAAACTGATATGCAGTATGAGAAGTATCACAACAGAAATCAAACTGGATATTCTAAATGAAATAAGCAAGGTAATTTAAGAAATAAACAAGCAAACTAAGATTAAGAACCAATTTGTTGATCACCTCAATAACATGTGATAATCATCATGTCTGGGAGGAAGCAAATCATCGGACAGAAGTGCTTGTCGAAATCCATCTACAGCCTGAAGCTCCTCAACATTGCGAACATCCTCAATTGAAACAAAAATTGTATCATCACTTTTCCTCCTACTCTTTTTCTTAAAATTAGGTTTCAATTTACTAGATGCCTTTAACGCTTTCTTCTTCAGGTTCCCCATTCTACTTTTCCTGTCATCCTCAGAATTCTCAACATCCGATTTCCTCTCTCTTCTTTCGTCATTGCTGGAAACTCCCTCAAAACCTGCAAATCAGATCTCATAACCATTCATCATTATCTCTTACATATCTCAAAAATGAATCAACCAATTCTGCAATATTACTCATTAAAATTAAAAAATTTTGCCCACGCATTCCACATGATCGAATTTCCAAAACCAACCGACACATCGAGAACCCTAGAATTCACAAAGAATTGTAGAATCTGAAACAGAAATAGAAAAAAAAAACCGAATAGTAAGGTTCACTCACAAGGCCTTGCCAAGCGATCAAGAGAGCTGGACATGGCTACTAAATGATGGGATCAGATCAAGATCCAAGCTGATAATTCGAATCCAAATTCTTATTACAGTTAGATGTCAAAAGCAATTGCAGATTGGTAATAAAAAAAAAACACACACACAATTCTTAAGAGCTCAAATTTTCTTTTTTTTTCGGATCTTTTGATTCGTTATTAAAGGGGGGACTCCAGCTCATCTGTTGAGGCAGACAACAAAGGTAAACTGGAGTAACCGCGGAAGAATAAAAGAAATGGTGAATTGTAGTGATAATTAATCATTTTTTAATTGATTAATAAGAAATCAAAGTCAAAGAAATAATGATTATCGGGGAAGCAAACTCCAAGAGAAAATGGCTAGTTGCTGAAGAAAAGGTAGCTGTTGGTTGCGTAAAAATAAATTTCCCAAGCGGTTCATCTTTTGGTGGTCCTTCTACAAAACACTGCCACGTGGCAATATAGCGTGTCGACTTGTGAAAGTGAAATTGATTTGGCGGGAATTTGAACCGGATTCTTCCTTTGGATTTTGCGTGCTTCGTACTTTGTGTTTTCTTCTGAATTCACAAATTCAGTTTTTCTTTTCCTGTAATCAGAAGTTTAGGCGTCTCTTTTATCCAACTGTTTCATATCACGGATGAGTTTGCCGTCCATCCAGGAAACTGAAATTTCGTATCCACGTTTCTCTTTGATTCACGTTTCTTGAACCGGAATTCAAAAGACGCCTTCCTAACTTGAATACTTCCCATTCGACTCCTGATTTGAAATTATACCTTTGACAAATCCTAAAACAAGTGAATAACTTTGCTACTAGCATCCCAGCATCCCATGTGACTAGGGTTAGATGGGATGTGAATGGACTTGGTCATGATTTGGAGGTAATGCCCTCTGTTTGAGTAAAAGTATTCTTAATTTGAGATCAAATCAAATCATTAAATAGTTAAAGATTATGATTTAGATGAAATGATCCAACTATAAAGAAGAATAATCCAGATATGAAATCAAATTAAGTTAACTTGATTCAATCAAATCATCAAACAGTTATTAATAAATTTATTTTTTTGATAATTTTTTTCTTTTTTAGCAACTTTCCTTCATCTTCTATAACCCTTCAACAGTTTTTCCAACAAAGAATTGAACAATCCAAACTTATCTCAAAATGACTGGCCTAAATTCAAATTAAGCTTAAACAAATTTTACTCAAACTTAATTCCAATCCAATCTTATATGTAATCAAAAGTTTAGTCCACTAGCTCATGGCTGCCTTGCTATCAGCTAATCGGCTGAGCAATAAGCATTTACATGAGATCGAACCAACCAATTCCATTCAGAGCTTCTAAAATTTCAAAACTTATACAAGCAGAAACAAATTACGTGTCATGCCTATTGATGCCAAATGAAATGCGACATATTTTTAGTGCTAAAAATAATCAACTCGGTCAGAGCCATAACCATAACTGGCATATATTCCCATGCCAAGCCCACCCTCGACGTCAAACTGTTAAGCTTACAAAAGTGTTAATCATTGGTGGATAACAATTGTAGAAATATATTAAACCATTCATGAAAATTAAGCAGAAGTCTTGAGTCTGGTACAGTTGCTGGTCAAGTGAAACACACTGAAATTTGGACAGGAAACCCATTGTTGAAGGAACAGCTAATGAGCTGTGGCATAAGCAGCTGAATAATATGCAGAACCAACTAATGTCAAGTACTTCAACATTACGACGTGTATCTATACATATATATTAACAAATGTACCACATACATATTGGTTGGAAGAGATTGACAAACAACTGACTTAAGCTATATGTTTGCGATCTCATTCTGCATCCCACAATGTTTTCTATTTACAAGTTAAATTCTCTAGAAGCATCTGAGAAAGCAAATATGTAATCAACTGGTTAGTTTCATTTTGGGTAGAGCTGGATTTCAAAATTGAGTAAAAATGAATCACTGAACTTCACACCTGTCAAGTGAATTTCCTCAAGTTCCTTTTAGCACGAAGTTGACCAAGCTTGTCTCTCCATTGCGCTGTAGTAACGTAAACTTTCTTGGTAATAGGGTAAAATCAACAATAATGAAAGGAAAATGGGGTTTCTCTAGATGCAATAAACCAATCATTCGTAATGGTTTTTTGCTACATTAAAAAGGCAAATTGCCCAAAATGGCTACAATTCAGCTGTCAGATTATTACACTGCAAAAAGTTATATTTTTATATATACATATAATCATTTCAATCCGAATTTAGGGTCTTTGACCCTTCCCAACAGTAATGGAGAGTGATTTCTCCAATAGAAATGAGAAAATGAAAAGGGAAGGATCCCCATCCCACCTCGCCCTTTTATATTATATCTTTATTTAAAATATTAACATATTCTTACAATTTTAGATTTTTTTTTGTATATTAAAATAGTTAACATATGTTATTTGTGATATTTGAAATAGGTTGGTTTTAATTTTAATTAATTTTATTGTTTAATATGTCTGTATTGTGTTTAAAAAGTATGTATAAGAGATTTTTCTCCACAGGGGACGGAGGAATAAGGTATTTGACCCCACCCCACCCCATCTTATCCCATTGCCATCCCTACTCGTGTCCTTTTCTATGGATCTTTGCCTTGAATTTCCCTAGGAAACCCTATGAAATTAATATTCAACTGAAAACACCCAATTTACAGGCCAAAAGAGGTAACAGGCTAGGGTTTGTTAGTACCATTGCTGAAACCTGCTGTTTCTTGTTTAATAAAAATAATGACCATAACAAAAGAATTCCACTGATAGGAAAATGTTATCAATAAAATGAAAGAAACTAGTGAAACAGGTGAAAAAGAAATATACCTGCATCTCTATAACGCTCCTCAACAGCAGCTATCAACATGTTGCGCACAAGATTGAACTCCTTTGTATCAAGACAAGGCTGACCACTGGGCCTGAAAACAAATTAATTTCAATCAAACCTTTTTCTTTTACCAAAATAAATACAGATAAGAAAAAACTGTCCATGTATCTTGTTGTCAAATTCCAGATATGGTCATTGATTATAGGATAACTTCCAAATTTATAACTTCTTAAGTTCCAGAAAAAACAGTCATTGAATCAATGGGCAAATAGAAGGTATTCAGTTCAACCCACTTAACTTCTTAAGTTATTTATAACTTCCAAATTTAGATACCTTAATATTGTTCAACATTATCAAGTGCTGGGCAAAAAGTTGGATTATAGGATAGTACTACAGAAGGCAACATCCATCTTCTAACATTTTATAAGGTAACTTTCTCTCCAAATTTTTTCTGGCTAAACTGAAAAAACTTAACACTCCTAAAGCATAAGAGCCTGAATATCCAAAACACATGACAAGATCACCAAATTATTCTCCTTCATTTAGATAAAGACAACAATCTCAACATGTCCCAACACTAACCTATCCAGTTCTGTAAATAATAAGCCATCTGAAGCAGGGGACTGCGTGAACAGTTTGCCAGATTCAACAATCCTCATCCCATCACTATATGCCAAGTACTTGTTGACTTGTATTGGAACCTGTATAGAATATGCAAGAAAATATGCTTCAGCACATCAGGAAAACTTTTGCTCACTCATGTAAGACACTACTCATGGGTGGTGAAAGGAGAGGGATCTGCAAAGTCCATGGTAATGACTTGTAAAGATTATAGTGAGTATAATGGTTTGTGATGAATATTACGAGGACATTATTCAACAGTCACGGTCTAGCATGCTTGATGAAGGCAGACATAATTGTCATACATTCACATTTAGGCATCATTGAAAGAAAATATCAACTATGAAAGCACCAAAGAAATGAATAAGATAAGTTTCCAAATTAACCATGCAATACAATATTAAATATCTGTTAGAACACTTATCTTCAGTTCAAAAGTTTTAGGGATTTTCATTGCAAGGCAATATGAAGAAATCCACCACATTCTTGGTTTCCAACAAACAGATATAAATTAGACCACCAACACCTATGTCAGCACCCCAGTATTAAGCATGGCATATGCAGACATAAAAAAAGTGATAGAAATCCTTTCAGGGTTCAAATCAAGGATTTTCATTACACATCGTCCACAATCATAAGAAGTTCACATAATGAGAAGGTATTTATTTTCTCCTGCTTCATATTTAAATGATTCAGTCATATATGCTTAACATCATGGACCTTTTCCTGACAACCATTTTCCAACCTAGCAAACCATATGTTTTCCTCAGTTCAAATTCAATTACAGGTGAAAAAGGCCAATATAGTTCAGCAGTGAACTTATATCAATCCAACTCATTTTGATATATTTCTATAATGCTTCAAGAAAGATTACATTCAATGATAGATCTCTCACAATTACAATTTTTAAAGACAGCAGGCCCAAAACTCTGAAAACTGCATCATATAAACCAGTTCAAGAAACATCAAAAATGGTAAAATACCTTGCATCTCACAGCAATGTTGATGGCATCTGACGGTCGAAGATCAAAGCTGACACTCTCTGTCTCATCACCAACCTGCAACACATTCAACATACCATTGGTGAACACTAAGAGTAATTGAAGACAGCCACAATAGAAGGGTGTAGTAGCTATCTGCCTTCGTCAGGTATAACTGTGCAAAATATGCTTCATGCACTCTCTTTGTAACTCTAACAAGTTTTACCTGCCAAAAAAAAAAAATTGGAATCAAGACTATGAAGGAGCAAATCACATTTCAAGCATTATAGCATACTATTAATAAAATCCAAAAGCAAAAAATACTTCGTATCCCATCTTGTCAATCATCTCCTTAACCACTGTGTACAGAGTTGGCCTAGCCTGAAAACAATAATCGAACATATTTTAGCATAACAGACAAACCAAGGGGTTGTTAACTTGAAATCTGAACGCTCCGTTGATCCAGTGAGAAAACACCCTATTTGAATAAAACAAATTAAAACAGAAAGGAGGAAAAAAGAAAATGAAGACCTACAATTTGTACATTGCGAATTGCTGCCATAAGCAACACACTTGGCATCTCTACTGCAATCAAAGGACACTAGCTTCAATTTGATGAAGAATGATAGAGAATACTGACTGTACTAGAAAACAGTTTTACTAACACCACAAACTATTAGCGCAATAGTACGTACAAACAATTATTGGGAGAAGAAGACCAGTCCCATCTTCCATCTTCAATACTATTGCAGGATGAGGAGCATAGTCTGGTAGATGTCCACCCTGAGGGTTGTTATGGACGCATCTTAAGTGCCGACCATCCCTCATTTTGATCATGAAACCATCTGCTCCACTCCTCACCTCAACTACAGGGATCAACAAGTTAAAGTTAATGAATTAACACAACTCCAGAAAATACAAGATATAATAACTAACTTTAACAACATGATTATTCACTCATGCAGCTAATTTGATTTCCCCCAAAAATGAAAAATTTCAAGGAAATATGTACTATCAACAAGAAACACTGCCAATTAATTCTAAAACCACAGTGGCACGTTGATATACAAACAAAATCGTGCAAATGTACTAAATTTAATTGGCAAAAAATAGTTAGCCACCAGCTTAGTAATTAGCATACCAGCTTCAATGATACTAGAGTTGACATAATCTTCATCATTTTCATTGAAGTTCTCAGCCATGCTGCCATTACCGTTCGAGGAAGAACTGAAACTACACTGCACGGTTTTGCACTTCTGCATTTTTAGTTGCCGACCTAAAACGCTCATCTTAGCCTTGCTGTCACTGAATCCTTTGAATCCCCAAAACTCACTTCTAAAAATTCTAGTCTTCATCAAAGGGCCATTGACAGGGAAAGTGTAAAGTCCTGCTTGTTTGGCACGAACAACAGGGCAGATAACAGGTCCTTGTAATGATCCCATTTTCTTAAGTCCTTAAAGACCTAGCCAAAATAAATAAAAACTAAACAGATTGACCATATCCTGCTAAACGTAGAGAAAGAAAAAAAATTTACAGATGTAAGAAGCAGCAACTTAATTGTAAAAATAAATCAAACTCTTCTATAATTTTGATTATTTATTCCTCTGTAAAACGAGTTGTTTGTTCATGTGTGCGCCTTCTATTTTTCTTTTTTAATAAATAGCAAACGTAAAAACTACTGTTTCTGAGTTCTGGATTACACTCTCCGATCGTCTGAGCCAAATCATTAAAGAATCAAACTGAACAACACAATATATTAACTATATACTAAAAGCTCGAACCAGACCTGAAAACCACCGAATCGCAATCTCACACAGATCAACAAACAAAGAGCTTATTTAACCACCGATCACGACTTAAACATGAGAAGCTTCAGTTGATTCTCAAGAATTGATCCGCAGACGTTATCAGAATCCAAAATAAAATCTTAATTTCCTGTTAAAGATCGAAAATCCAAAGCAGCAAAGGATCTGAAACAAATGATGAAGTGACTGTGAATTGAATTGAGAAAGTATAGAGAGATCGCTTGTGATGTAAGCTATTGTGCTATCATCGGATTACAGTAACCGACAGCAGGGACCAGATAAAGGAAATGAGAGGGAGAAAGAAAACGAAGATAAGAGATTCTTTTTCTTAAATTGCCCTTCCTCTAAACAGTTGCATGCTCACATTGAAGCTTTACCCATTTATCAATAATTATTTTGTCAAATGACGGTAATACCCTTCTTAGTCAATGTAATGGCACTTTCTCTGATTACGTCAAAAACTATTGAAACAAATGTGCCTCCTACTTAATGCATATACAATTATTAAAAAAATTACATGAATTGGATTTTAGGGACAATGTTTTCATTCGAATTTCACATTCTCCATATCCGATCAATGTTTGGTTCGAATTTTAAACAATTAGATTCATATTTTTCACTAAAATTTGATTTGATTCTCGATTATGGTAAAATTTGTGGGTACTATTATTTGACTAAACGAATGCTTTAATCTGATGGGTCCTGGCCAACTACTTCAACATGATATTTCATCTTCATTTGCTAATTCACAATTAATTACCATTTGGTCCTACAAATATAAAACATCTTTTAGTTTTCACGCTATGCTTTATTAATGTCAAACATCTTTGGCAATAGTGGCGAAAGGGAATTTGTCAACAGGGATAAAGTTTTTTCAGTAATATGGTTCTGATTAGAAGGGTATAAATGGCCTTTAGAAAATAGATGATATAAGTTCTACAGTGACATCAACACTGCATAACTAGCAGATCAGGTCAAACTGCCGGCGCCCGAAAATATCAAGAAACGAAGAATAGTGCCACGTGTATATTGATTCACCGGTACGATTTGGATAAGGCACGCCTCTCTAAATATATCAAAATTCTCCCTCCTTTCATGGAAGTATCGTTCTTTCGAATTTCATCAAACGGTGCCGTTAATAGCGTATGCTTCCCCTATCCAGAGTTTATAATCAACATTAAATTATCAATATAAAACAAAAATTAGCTGGCCAATGGGATGTCGTTTTGAGTTTTAACGCGCCTGATTTGTCCAAGCCGCTTGGCCTTCGTAGTAATCCTGTGCTAAAATTGAAACATTTGTAAATGAGTAGTTCAATTCAATCATCTATCTCATCTGTAATTTAAAATTATAGTAAAACATAAAAAATAATAAAAAGGATAATAAAATCCAGAGAGATTAATTAAAATTTAAATTTTTATTAATAATTTTTATATATATAACATTAAAACTATGAGTAAGCCGATCACCACCAAATTAAACACATAATATACCCAGAATTTTTATTGTTATTTTTGCTTTGTTGTGTGATGATGAATGGCATGTCTCTGTGGTGGGTAATGCATGACATCTTTTTTCTCTGCTTATCATTTGCATCCTTAACAATTTCAAGCTGCCCTTCTCTTTCTCTTTTCTTTCTCCTTTTAATCGACTGATTTAGACTTCAACCCACCCTTACTGTCTGTTGTTGTTGGATACATGTTTAAAAACTCCCATGTCATGTATGCAGCATGCAACAGAAACTGGAACTCCAGATCTGATTCATATTCTCAAATTCATGTTCACCTAAAATTCATGTATCCATAGAAACAAGTTTCCACCCTCCGACATTGGATATAAATTTCAAATTCTCAAGTGCTTCCGTAGCTACATCATATTATATATATATACTACAGGTTCTGGGTAAAAATCAAAATTTACAGGGTTAATTTCTATCAGGTTGATTCCTATGCTTAGGAATTAGTTGATTCTAATTCGGATTCTTGAAGAATTTTACAAAGTACCTGAACCCCGCTAATTCCTAATTGAAACTTTGTCAAAATCAGTGTGGTAGAGGTAGGGGAACCCCACCAACTCTTTCGCCTTTCCACATGTTAATTTAGTAAAATATGTTTGCGTCCATTCCAAGTTTACAATAAAATAAACCATTAAAACACAATTGTAACAACTTTCAATGAATTTTATTGTTAAATCTTCCAATGAATATCGCCAGCAGATTTGAATATCCATTCCGCAAAAGTCAAACCTAATTTCAAAGAGTAATAAATAAATTAATATCCAGATGAAGTATTATATTATTGGTAAAACTAGGTATTGATACAGTACTAAAGTTAGAAAAGAGTGCGATAGAAGAGTACGGAACACGCTAGCATGTTACGATCGCTTATTCATGCCAATACGTAATCGGATTCTGCCAGAACAATCTGTTTTCAACCTTGCTGAGATTGGTTGTGGCGCTGATGCTGGTTTGGGATTGATATTAGTTAGAATTTATGTTGAAAGACCTTTCATCAGCAATCACTATTGATGGCTACCCAGATACTGCTAAGCCCAGAAAACGACATGTCGACACTCCACAAACACACTAATATTATCCAAATTTCAGATTCCACCCCAGACCCAGAAGGCGGCACCCTCCAAGGATTTTGTTTGTGTCATTCTTTCACAAAATCTCAAGGTCGATCGTTCTATATGTTTTACAGAAGTTCATTTCATTTGCAATAGATGA
The DNA here is from genome assembly GCF_011075055.1 of Mangifera indica. Classification (NCBI taxonomy): domain Eukaryota; kingdom Viridiplantae; phylum Streptophyta; class Magnoliopsida; order Sapindales; family Anacardiaceae; genus Mangifera; species Mangifera indica. The sequence goes on along the minus strand of NC_058147.1, from coordinate 1,867,089 downwards.
ATATTCGTATTTAGAAGGCTGATCATCTTAAACTTACCAATTGATGGCCGAAAAGGAAAAAAATAATTAAGTAATGTTATATCTATATATATACATTCAATTCAATTTTAAATATTCAGTTAAATATTAAATTAAATAATATTATATTATCATTATAAAATACACTCAGTTTTATTGAAAATCTAATACTTGTAATTGAAATGGGCTGCAAATGAACATTCCAAATCAGTAAGTTTTTAATGCCCATAAACATTAAAATCCATAAGATGCAACGTCTGAACTAAATTTAGGCCCACACCCATAGCTCGTGGATTCACAGTGTCTAATTTTGGTTGTATACTATAGTGACAAATTTCTCACAATCACTCAAACCACTAAAAATTCTATAAGAATGTTACCTGAACAATGAAAACTTTAGAGTACAGTTCAATCCGATTGAATTTATCTAAGACTTGCTTCCGAGCTCAAACTCAAAGTTAGAGTTTGAAATAGAAAATGTCGGCTCAAGTTTGAATCAAAAAATTAAAGTTAAATAATACAACTTATATATATATATATATATATATATATATATATATATATATCTTTTATATTTTGAACTTATAAATATTATACCAAAATTAACCATAACCATACAAACTCATAATTCAAACTCTACTCAAATAAATACTTAAGTTGGAGTTTAGCTCACTAATAATCAATCAATTGTAGCTTGACATTGGCTATACTTGAATAACTCAGTGAACCGCTCAGCCCGATTGGTGTACTATCGGACTATCCAAACTGAAGCTCCATTTAAGCACCGGCGGAAAATCGGCAATATTATGAATTACATAATGAGAAGTAACTGCAAAAGTCGAGAATGATGGGCTCTGCATAAGGGTCATCATTCCACGGGTTAAGGCCTGCCTGGCTGCCTGCCTTGCTCTTCTGTCTCCCATATCAGAAAGTTGAAGATTTAGAGGGACCTTTCTTTGCGGGAAAGAGAAAAAAATAAGGGACACGCTTTCAAGAATCAAAGCAAATTTATCTCTGATTATATTGCTTTTGATCATCCAAGTCTTATATATGGCGCAGGAAAAAAAGGATAAAGAATACATTGATCCCAACTCATAGATTACTGAAGCAAAGGCAACAATTTATGTGGAAGAAGGTCCGTTAAAATTCATATGAGTAATGGAACATGAATTTTTTAATGGATCAAACTTGGTCCATCCTGAATCCTATTTTAACAAGATGACCAAATTTGCTCCACTAAGATTAACAAATTTATGCTCTAAATCAGCTAGCTAGCCTGCTAGAGCTCAAAGTAACACAGTCACAGATTGATTTCACCGAAGTTAGGCGGCGGCCAAATGCCTCCCCCGCCACCAATGTCGTTAGTTACATAGGACATGCATGACAATGGCACAAGACACAGCCCTCGGCTTCTCAGATCTCGTGTTGGTTCTTCTTTCACGCCCTCCCCCATCGACCCCTACCATCATCAGCAGTAGGTAAAGTTAATTATAAGAATAATTATATATCATGATTCTTCACTTCCCAGTGATAAAAATGGATTTTCTTTCTTACCCCTTGCACTGTTCTGCAGGTCTTGTTGCGTGATGACTTCATATAAGGAACGCTTAGTGTCTGCGTAAAATATTTTCAGAAGTCAGTGTTAATTCAAGAATAATTAAATATGTGATTAATTAAAATTTGTGTAAGAAATTAAATTATAATCTTTTATTTTGAGTTAAACTAAGATCACTGATTTATGGGCTTACTGGCTTTTTTAATGTTTTCCACTGGTGTTGAAGCAAGTTTCATAGATATTCAATATTTTTCATAGAATATTCCAATTATGGTAATTTGTATATTAGAAATATTATATATATCTAATTTTGAATATTTTATTAAATATTTAAATAATATATTATTATATAATTAAATATTATTTTATTTTTAATAGTATGACAGCTTTTATAGTTGGTTGGACCATTTTTATTGACTTCCTTTTGAAAATAATAAGTGGGTTTTCCAGTCAATTCTGATTCTAAATGGTTCCTACCAGAATTGTATTGGAAAGTGGAGGAAAAAAACCCCTGAGGGAAGACTTCAAGAGTATAAGTGGTAATTATATTTATTCATTAATATTAAATAATTGAAATAATTAAATTAGGTCTTGGAAGAGAACCCACTGAAACCCTAAAGCCTAGCCAGCATTCTGCCTAATTTTCTAGGGTTTTGTGTTCTGGAAGAGTGCAGCATGGCTAGCAATGATAAATTAATAATAAGATTGAAGAAGAATGTTGGGAAGCGAAAGTACCTCCACCTGGTTTTGAAGGAATTTTATGTACCCAATAGCCTCCATTAGTACGGATGCAGTGTCTGTCTGCAATATTCTCCACCCCACATGCAAAAACATACGTCACTTACCATTAACACAATAATTTTTTTTTTTTTAACATTTCCCGGCTGGTTTTACATGACTGAAATTAAATTACTGAAGGAAGCTAAGAGCTGGAGATCGAACAAGAAGACTATGATGATGGAGATTCTAATTATGGTGATAAGAAGCCAGCACTAAAAAGAAAAAAGTTTACCTTTCCGAAGGGTGCAACCAGCTGCTGAAGAGCTGCTATTCTATCCCCTAATTTCTCTTTCCTAACCTGTTTAAATGCCAATACAGTCATACAGTGCAAAATCATATATATTCACAATCAAAATACAGCATTAAACGGTTTTTTGGATCCTTTGGCACCTTAAAAGGAGGACAGGAGGGGCGAGATTCCAATCGTGATTTCTTTGGTGCTGATTGTGTTGCCTTTTGCTCTATTGTGCCGCTGGATCTCTTTGCCTCTGTTACATCGTTGGTGAAAGATGATATCTTTGAAATGCAAAAGAATATCATACATCAGTTCATTTATAAATGATCATCTAAAGCGAATGAAAAAGAAGAAACACTAATAAATATGCTAATAAAGGATATAAATCCTGGGTTTAAAGATTCCATTATGCAGCAAAAAGAGAAGGCTATGTTCTTTTGGGCATAGCTTTGATCAAGAGCTTTTTATGGTAAAGGCCAACTTTAAATTTTTTTCTTTCCAGAGATAAAGTATTTCCAGTTCATAATTTTGTTAAAATGTTAAAGAGCTATGTAGATAAAGAAAAAGATATCGTTGAAGAATTTGAAGTTATTTATTATACTAATACTGAGTAAAGTTGCAGATAAAACTACCTTACCTAAATCATGGCGATAGTATGCTAGCTTATATTCTCTAAATCATGGATATGTATACCATAACAGAAGAAGGAAGAAGGGTAAAGTTGGGCAGTACTTACTTCACTAGGACTAGAAGATGGCCTGCGCCTTGATTGCTGCATATGATCATCAAGGCCAAGAGGAAGGCTCTCTCTGTAGGCGCAAAGGTTATTATGTGAAGGGTGACTGAAATTTCCGCTGAATCTTGAAGAGGTTAGTAGATCCAAGGCCTGCAAGTTCATGTCAAAGGAGCTTGAAGTTGCTGAAGAAGATTGGTTCAAGTTGGAAACATTTATACTGGGATAAATCTGGCTGAAGTTCCCTCTACTAGGTATAGCATTTCCAAAACTAGAAACGTCCTGGGCATTAGAATAAAACTTTCCGGCACAAAACTGATTCCCATTTAGTGGGAAATCTGATGAAATGGTCTTGAGCAAGAGTTTCTCACTAAGATCATCATGCAAACCCTTTTGATCAGTAATGTTTGAGGGGCTGTTTAACATATCTGTAAATTTTGGAAATGAATCTGAAAGCTTGTCCTTGATTTTTGAAAAGTGCATATCATGAGCTGCCTGGCTAGTGAAGCTGCCTGCATTATTAGTCCAGTGCAAGCTTGCTTCTTGGATCACGGAACTATTTGGAGGAGGGACATGGATCTCATTCTTCTGCCTTGAATTTGAGATGAATCCATTATAATTTGGATTAAAGTTACTAATATTCCTGCATATACAGTTTGAAAAAAGAAATATAAATTCCATGAAATAAAACCTTATCAGTACTTAAGTGAATAAATAAAAGAAAGGAACAAGCCCAAGTGTATGACATATAAAAGATGAGCAAGAGCTGTAATGTGTAAGGGGATGGTGTGCTGTGCAATATAGGAGCCCACAATATTCTTGGATCCAAAAGCAATATGAATCAATAGATATACACATGATTCGGCATAAACTTGACTGATAATCAACTCTAACAAGCAAGTCTTAATTTCTAGGAACTTTCTGATTGATGCACATCAAATCAGGAAATAAAAAATAGAAGAGATTCCAAATCATAAAGTAAATTCATAATGGTACTGTGAAGAGCAATATTTGTTGCAGAAAGCACAGAGAGAAGAGAGAGAGAGGGTTAACTTACAAAGTGACATTTGGGTTTAGAGTAGGGGTCCAAGGATGGGAGCTTGCAACTCCATAGCAAGATGGGGTAGATAAAGAAGAAGATCCAGCTAGGTGGTCTTGAAGCTGATGTTGATGATGGATATTTGCAGAGTCCATAATGATAATTTTTTAACAAAAAAGGCTTGAAAATCCCAAGATGAGAAATTAAAATTTAACTAACCCCAGCTTGCTGTTGGAATCTCTCACTATTATTCAAAGAAACAGTTCAGGTGACTCCCACAAACCTTCTTGCTTTTAGCAAGCTACTTTTCTTGAGTTTCCTCTTTACTCTTTCAAATTTCTATCTTAAAGTAGCCTTCAAAAGAAAGAAAGAGAGAGCTTGAATCTCCATACTTCTCTCTGAATTCAATTATTTATTTCTTTTCAGGCTCACTTTTTTTTTCTTTTTGAGGCTGAAAACTTGTATCATCTCCCTTCTCCTCTTTTTTGCACTCTCTGCAATTACAGGAAGATGATTATACTTCCTCTATGTTATGATTAAGATCCCTGCCTTCAATCCCAAGGCTTTCAACAAAGGTCTGAGAAGAGAAATGATAGCAACCATGCTCTCTCTCTCTCTCACCCCCTTTTAACTCTTTATATCCATATACATCCCCCACATGTTCATCAAGTTCCCTCAATATATTTTCATTTTCAGCAACTTTGTTCTCTACAGTACTTCATTCTCCAATGTTGTCCAGTGAAGCAATTATCATATTGATTAATTTTACATTTTCCACGTCAGAAAATTGATAAAATTGAAGTAAGACCCACAAATTGATACACACTAGTCTCTCAAGAAAATTAAGAAACAAGTTGCAATGGTCTTTACTTTGTCCACATAAAGAATGATCATCAGCTCAATCAGTCAAAAAAGATTCATCATAAAATATAATAAAAAATTAAATGCCATTTAGTTTTAAGTACTTACTAAGATAGGTACGTATATGACATTAATTAAATAGTTTAATATTATTTTATTTTTATTTTAAAATCAATTAATTATATAATAACACATTATTTAAATCCTAACTTGATACTTAAAATTGGGTACGTATAATTTTATTGATTCAACTATTCCTACGGGGTTTAGTATATCATCTCCTTACAATGATGCTGCCTAATAATTTTAATGTGAAATAACAAAGATTTATTAGTATGAATCATGTTAATCATGTGTTTTAAAAAGCACATGCTTTCTAAAAGAAAAGCCTCTGATTTGAAGGTTCCTTATTAAATTGGGAAATTTACATTTCCTTTTAAGAAAAATGTGAAACATGATTAAGATACATTATATTTTGGCTAGAAACATACAAGGAAAAGGAGAAAATAACATATTATAGTAGTTTAATTATGTAGCTAATAATTATTAGAGTAATACTAAGTACACTAATTATGTGTAAAAATATGGGCACACACATTTATATTTATTATATGATTAAATGTTATTTTATTTTTAATTTAAAATCACATATATTTGTATTTATTATTAGTACATATAGTATTATTAAATGTACTGACACGTTAATTTGACAAAGTCATTCTTAAGGGGGTGTTTGCTTAGGAGTGATAAAAAATTATTTTGGTAATCTATCTTTTATCACTCATATTACCTTGTTTAGTTTGTTAGTAATGAAAAATTTCGGTAATCTTCTATTACTAATGGTGATGTAATAGATAATATAAAAAATAATTTTATTATTAACTCCACTTTATATATTAAAATATTATCAAGTAATCTTGATTTTATTATAATTACATTATTATTTATTAATTTTTTAGGACAAACTTAATCATATTTTCAATTAATATAATAAGTAATATAAAAAATAATTCAAAATAATTACACTCATGGACATTTAAGTAAAATAATATATTAGTATTATTTTATTACATATAGTCAAACAAATAATTATTTATACTTATTAAATTTTATCAAAAATAATAATAATTTATATCTATAATCTTCTAAATAATTTATCTTTAAGAAAATATTCTAATTTTAATAATAAAATATTACTCAAACCATCTGCTAAGAGTGAAGTGTAGAAGATTAAAGAGTAATGCATTGGCCGAGATTTTTGTTATTCCAAATGGGCAAGTACATGATAGCTAGCCATTGTTAATGTGCAACCTAATAATATTGAGCAAAATTACGGACATTTACTATTAGTATCAATAATTATGTGTTACTATATGATTAAATGTTATATTATATTTAATTTAAAATAACACATCAACATTAATATTTAAATTAGTACTCATTATAAGTGCCTATAAGTTTATTGATATAATAAAATTATGTGTATAAACAATGACACGTCATCATATGATTAGATATTGTTTATCACTAATTTAAAATTATCTAATTATATAATGACATGTCATTAGTTGTACGTATTGTTTATGTATGTAACATTATCTTTATTGATAACATAATTGTCTTGACCCTCAACCTCTCCTTATCAGGTTTGCCCATTTTATTTGGTAAGCAAACGTAAGTCACAAGAAGCTCTTTGACAGCCAAAGTCCAGTCAAGCTTCATTTACAAGCAAAAAAGAAAAAAACAATTTTACATTTTTGGATGTAATTTCTTTCCTTCATCTTTTCTTTAACAGGAGAGTGAGATGGGTCCAGGGTAAAGAGATTCAAATGTCATTGATTTAAAATTCATAAAAGAAAATCATATTACAATTCTTGAATCAATGGGGTCGCCATTATGTAATTAGTTTAAAGCAAAGATCGGAGAATAAAGTAGACAGATTCGAATCACATTGCATCATGGAGCCATTGATTTGGTAGTGTGAAGCACCGATACAAGGAATACATTGAAAAGAAGAAGAAGAAGATGTGAAAATAACATAATTAAATTCCTGAATCATATTTAAAAATATTACTTAGCATGAACTTAGGATTGAATGCAATTTTTATCTGTGATGGTTTATTTGTTTTGTAGCTAATGAACACATCACCAATTGAATAAATTGAGTTTGATCTCAGGGAGTTATTGAGACCCACAGAGCTATTGTTAGTTTTCTTATATGTGGAACATCACATGTGGATGTGGGGTTTTAACTTTTATTTGTTCAAGTTACACACTTATCCCTTGACATGAATATCTGTTACAATCGTCTTGATTCCATTGTACCCTATGTGTTAGATAGAGCTCATGGGATCATCAGGGTCATTGAGTTTGATCTCAAGTTAATCATTTTGAATTCATATTTAGCTTAATTGATTTTTATTTAAGTTCGACTTGAGATGACTATAAGAAAGCTTTAATAGTGCATTAGGGTTAGGGCTTACAAATATGTGTATAATAATGTGAGATAAATAGTTTTATTATCATCTTTCAGAAATTAGAATTCAAAAATCTCATAATGATGGCCGAGGGAAATGTGAATAATATATATATATGATCATCTATTTTATCAATTATATCCCTGACCCTGAGTGGCAAACAAAAAGACATTAACCCTAGAAGGCTGTAGCCATTTTTTGCACAGAAAACTGTAACATACACCTGTAAGTATTATCTTTTTCACCATCTTACTAAATTTTCTCTCTCTTTCTCTCTTGTGGGTGTGGGTTATGATCAGTAGTAAATTAATATATAAACGGATCGTAAATAGAGAGAAAGAGACATATAATACTAGTAGGAGAGAAAATTACAGGGTTAAATGATGAGTTAATATGGTGTTGTATGAAAAAATGGAAACTTTTACGTCTGAAAAACCCTCACTAGCCACTGACCACCATAGATAAATACATAAAGCCTTGAAGAAAGAAACATACCTCTCTCTCTCTCTCTCTTTATGCTTTGTTGTTCGTTTGTGATTAAGAGAGAGATAGAGAGGAAGATAACGAGGGTTATAAGATAGCTTAAGTATAATTAAGCTGTCATTAATTCCATCGAGAAAACCCTATAATAATTTGATCAGCCCCACAAAAGTTCACATCAGTCGAAAAGTTGATGGGAGAATGTGAGAAGAACAGAGTATGGGCAAGCTAAAAACTTTGCTTTTTAATTCTTCTCTCCTTTTACTCAACCTGCACTGCACGCCCATCCATCTCACACCTTATTATGTTTTGTATATTCAACTATTTTTTTCTCCCTTTTCTTCTTCTTCTTCAAAGCTTTTTCTTTTCTTTATTGATATAGCTTTCTTTAATCTTTCCTTTCAGCTTTGGCATATTTCCTAGTCTCACTATCTTCCAAGATTCATATTAAAAAGGCTGCTTTCCCTTACATCAATTTGCAATAAAATGTTTATCTAGTACTCTCGTTTTGATGGATCTAAAAGATTCGTTCAGAAAAATAAAACAAATATATATTTAAATAAAATATAGATGTTTTTAATATCAAACTAATTACGCAATTAAGAAACCATGGTTGCTAGTGTGATTAGGGTCATTATTTCGAAAGATATTATATATATTCAATTTTAAGTACATAATTAAATATTTAAATAATAATACATTATTTGGATACTCAAAATTGGATGTACATAGTCTCAAAAATGATAAAAACCAAAGAGATGAGAGATAGACTTAAGGATCATTTCAAATTTTGCATAAATTGTCACAAACTCCTAAAATGGGAGATAGTCCAATCTTATTTAACCTCTATATATTCATTTCTAATGACAAATTAAAATAATTTAAGAAATATTTTAAAACTCAAATCGAAATAACTAATCTGATCGAAAATAAATCTAACATGAGTTATAACTAAAACCTGCTTTAGCAATTGATTGGTTTAACTTAAAGTTTAATTGAAAGAATGATATCAAATTAAGATTTAACCATTAAATCAAACCGATTTGACTATAATATTGATGTCATGATGACATCATATGATTAAAACCCTTTGTAAATTTTTAGTAAAATTATATTGACATTACACATATGCTTAATGGATTGAGTCACATATTGTTCCTTTGACTAGGTCTTCATCAAGTCTAAAACATTGAATCTAAGTTTCATACAAGAAAGCAATCATTAATACAAAAGTTTTACCAAGACCAAAGGTGAAAGATTAACTAACATGTAAATAAAAAGAATTCAAAAAGCTTAAGGAGGGGGATTATATTATATTACCCTAGTTTTGCCTAACCCTAATTAATTTCCAATAGTTATCTTTCTTGGGTAAATAAATTAAATTAAATTAAATTAATTAACTCAAATCGTTTTCATAATTAACTATTATCAATAAAACCCAAAAGCAAAATTGATATCATTGATCACTTTAGGGGTCCATCATCTTATCATTAAATCGAAACTATTTCCCTTTTTCGAGTCATACCCAGTCAATCCTTTGGTCAAAAATCCCCGTACATGGGTGGCTCTTACCATATTCATACACTTTTGTAAAGTTGTACCATATTCCAATATACTTTTTACAAAAAAATTAAATTTCTTTTATAGGGCTAGTTGAAATCAATTCTTTATGGTTTGATAGGGTTGGATTTGAATCACGACAAATTTGAATATGTGTTGGCTTAAGTTTAACTCATATCTATAATGATTATTTTAAACTTGTTTAAACTAATTAAATATGTTATCAGAGGATTATCTGTAAGATATATAATATAATCAATTAGATAAACAATATCATAAGTAAAATAAATAATATTATTATAAGAGGATTCAAGTCAAATTTGAATCAAACTATCAAGTTAAAGTTTTAGCTTAAATTTAATTCGAATTAAACACAACACTAAGTTGAGTTAGCTTTAAATTCAATCGTAAATTTTGGAACACGTATCTTAAAGTGAGACATGCAATAACAAAATTTACAACTATGGGTATTAAAGAGTACAAATAAACTTATTATTATATAGTTATCTTGTCTAATTATTTATTTTATTTTATAATTTAAAATTATTTAATTACGTAATCATAGATTAGGATAATTAAATCCATTAATTTCTATCCGTTTGTACATCAAAGATATGGCTCACCAATGTGATATCTTAGCTAGCAGCCAGAGATTCTGATGACTTTTGACAAACATCAGGTTTGCAGGATTTTTGTTTTACTTTTTTATATGTAAATGCTAACTTTAATAAAATTGTTGTTTTGAAAAGATAGTAAGATCGACAAATTTCAGTATTCCAAATATACAAGCACACATATCTTGTCACAAAATCAAGCTAGGAATTCTTTTTCTTGACACATACTAGTTAAGAACCTGAATCACTGGCTAAACTGTTGAGAACTCAGCACACACGTAGAATTAGAAAAATGTTTGCTTGCTCGAGTTTAACATCGATCATCACTCATTTCAGTATGCAAATTTTGGCATTCTCACAATTAGGGTTGAGTTGGATGGTCAATTCCATAGTTAATTTGATTCGAACTGAATTTGAGATAGAATTTTAGTTTAATAATTCTATTCAAATTCCTTTCTGTCAATACTATTTATCTTGCAAATAACACTATTTATCTAATCAACTATCTTTTGATGATATTTATGAATTTGAACAGAACTCAAGTCAGTTCACGTTAAGACTATATTAAACTCGAATCCAACCTTACAATAAAAATAAATTAATAATAATATGTAGTTTTTGGTTCCAATTATTTAAAATTGGATTAGTTGATAGTGCTTTTTCCTTATGAATATATGTTGTTAACTTTAGGTCAAAACTTTGGCAAAGCCCTTAAAAGGAGGTCTAAAGTTGCAGGATTTAAAGGTGTCTAAGAAGAAGACAAGGCATTGGAACCGGAGAATATATGCTTTTCTCAAGCTAAGGCCATCAAAATCCAACACTAGGGGGCCGGCCATGCTTTTTATTATTTGCTTGCTTTGCTTTCCATGCCACACCACTCAACTCAATCCTTATTTTTTTACCTTATTCTATGCGATTCCCTCGCTATTCTGTAACCTATGCTTTGGTTTCAGAGAGCAACCACTGCCACAAACATATACAAGATTGTCCACCACCAACGGTACAGATTTTGCTACTCATTTTGTTCATGCTGTTATATATGTAACCCTCTGCCGCTGCCTGCGTCTGCCTCTGTCTGTATGGTCGATCGTTGACAGATTTTCAAGGCACTGTGCATGCTGCAGCTGCCCATTACGAACAAGCCACTTCGTTGGCCCAGCTGAATATGTGTTACTTTTGCTTCTCCAAAGATGAAAACCTGATCTCGTGCTTTCTATCTATTATAACTTGGAAAAGTGGACGTCCATGCGTATGTCTGTTTATAGTGTCAAAAGTTCTAACAACAAAAAATTAAAAAATATATATATTTAAAAAAAAAAAAAAAAGGTCCTGAGAAAGACATCACTGCTGTTGATTTGTGAAATTAACGAAAAGAATGGCAGAAAAATTTTATCCCAATTAAAAATAATTAAAAACAAATCTTTTATTATTTGAACATTGTATCTAAAAATTAAGTTGTATTCCAATTAAAAATATTAAAATTATTGTTAAGGATGTTTGATTAGAAGAGATTAAAGATTATTCAGATAATTTATTTTTATTACTTATATTACTTTATTTAATTTATAATTACATTATTTGTTTAGTTTATAAGTAATAAAATATTTCAGTAATATTCTATTTCCAATAGTGATATAATAGGTAATTTAAGAAGTAATCTAATTATCATTTTCATTTTAGGGGTTAAAAGATTATCAAAGTAATATTAATTGTATTATAACTATGTCCTAATTTATTAATTTTTTTAAAGTAAAAATAATCTCATTTTCAATTAATATAATAAATAATATAAAAGATATTTTAGAATAATTATACCTAAAAGTATTTAAGTAAAATAATATATTAATATTCTTTTATTACTTCTAACTAAATACAATAATTATTTATATTTACTTAGTTTTATTAAATTTTATCAAAATAGTATAAATTTATACTCAATTATTTTCATGGTAATCTATTTTTATAATAATTTTTTAATTTTAATAATAAAATATTTTTTAAACCAAACGCTTTTTAGGGTTCAGTAGTTCAAGTTGTCCGATGTGGCAGCTATTATTAGTAGACAATGTTTGCAAAGTCATGCAAGCAATATCAAGAAGAGATTAAATAAATATTAAAATAATATTAAATCAAATTAAATTATGACCCCATAGAATATAATATATATTTCTTGTTAGGTAGGTTCGGTTTTTACATACCAAAATCAACATATCGATAGCCCTACAATTGAACTGGACTAATTGCCATCACCAGTCAAACTAACCAGATTTTAGTTGATTCGTTTGACCGGCTAGTTTAGTCCTGGTTTTGAATCACTAGAAGTGGAGCCACGCAGCTCCTACGAGTTTGTTTCTGTATGTCCCCTGGAGAATGGAAAATATAAAAAGTCAAGTTACCATATCAAAACATGCAACTCAAAAAACCTGAAGCAATTGCTTCCAAATAAAGGAGAAATAATTCCATTTTCAATAAATCATTGGAATGACCAACACAAAACTTTGTCCTACATTTGAAGCTAAACTATTACACAAAAATCGCAGATGCTGCCTACATAATTTTGTCAATGACATTATACTAGGAAACTGTACAAACATCATCACTATAATGAACTAGTATTTAAAAATTCAAATTCTTAAAATTTCAATGAAAACTATACTTCCCAGACAGAGGTCAATGTATTAGAAATTCACAAGACTTGCCCCATTTTCCTTTTGGAAGAGCCAGATTCCAACTCTATTCCCTTTTCCAGCTCTCTCTCTATCCAGGCTTCGCCATCATCTATCTCAGGGTTAATAGATGCCGCAAACTTTCTGTTTGCAGCTACATCAAATTTTCTCCTCTTCAATGCTTCTCTAATTCGGATAGCATCAATCTTACGATAGGTGTCGTGAACAGAAATAATTTTGCAGCCAGGGTCATGATCAGATTCCACATGTCTAGGATGACTATCACCTTCCCCGTCCTCGACAATGCTACTTGAAGCACTATCACTTGTTTGAGATGGTAAAACTTCTTTTACACAAATGTCTTTTCTACCACAGGCTGGAGGTTTGCTGCGCTCATCATTCTCGGACATGGCTACTTTGCTAGATTGCCTTATGGCAAAGCATCCGTCTGAGATACAGGATTGTGGACTACTGTTCATCTTTCCAGCTACGGCTGTAGACTTAGTGAAACTTTCATGTGTAGGCGGTAGTGTCTGTTTTCTGTCCTGCTCTAACAACTTGAGCATCTGCCGGATGACCTCTGAACAAGTTTGAGAAAGGAAGCTTATCAGAAAGCAATCATAAACACAAGGAATGAGCAAGAAAACAAGCCATTCAAGTAAATAGCCAGAGTTAAAAGAACTATTGTTATGCTAAGATTTTGGAGGAAGAAAAGAAAAAAGGATGTGCGTGAACCAATTTACCGTCAAAGTTATCCTCACAAAAATAACTAGACAGAGTAGGTAAAGTAACAACAAACCTTCTAATTGCTTGGGTGAAATATCAAACTCCAGCCACCAGCACTTTCCCTTCTGTGCAGGAAGTTTCACTTTTTGAAATTTGGCAGCAAGAAACATGGAACCAGCAGCAATATAGTGGGGTTTGTACCGCAAACACAATGTTGTGCAAAGCCTACAATCCAAGTCAAAAGATATCAAAATCAGACAAAAGGACAACAAGAAATACTCAAAGTTGAATCTTAGCTTGATCACAAACTAGGAACAGTGTTTAGAAGTAAAGGGAGAGTCCTAACCAATCATTCACAAAATTCCAAGCAACTTTTGCAAGGTCAGGGAAAAGCTTCAATCTCTTTAATGCTGTTACAAGTGGCTTGTAGGGAAGTTGAATATCAAAGTCATAAGCAATTGTTGCCAATAAAAGCCTCTCTCCTCTTAAGATCAATTCCTTCTGCTTAGTGTAAATTTCCTACAATAAGAAAGAGGTATGAGCATTCATGCTACAAAAGGAACACAATAAGGTACTGAAAAGCACAGACACGTCAACTTACTCTATTCTGTCTAATTCTCTGTGGGGCAGAAAGGTCCCATTTATACATTATTTCGTAAGACATGACCACCACATCCCCCAAAGTGCATCGGGTTTCTTCTATTTTACAACCAAGGAAAGTTGAGACAGCTGCAATTGTCTGCAAAATGTTCACATCACAGTGGTGAGAGGCAGTAAATCATAAACAATTAAATTGTAATGTAACAATCCAACATGAAGATATTTTCAATCTTTCACCATTAATATCTGAAGAACTCCAAATTCACTTTTGAAAAATTTTCAGGAATGGATGAAAAATAAGGAATGTATCAAAATGAAATATTTTACCAACACAGCAGGACACATGAATGAGCACCTTTTCATCATACTCTACAAATACAGGTGTTGTGAATATTTTATAGTCATTATAATCATCTTACCATGATCAGTAAAGGTAAAAATATTGAAATAGTTAATGGAACAATAAACCTCAGGACATGCACATTAGCTGATATATAAATAGTACAAAGTAAGGCCAAACTTATATTGCATGGCAAGTGAGCATTCATCTCATCAAGGAGAAAACCAGAAATCCAACATATCAGATAATCTAAGAATACAAGGTAATGCATGCACCTGCCAATCATTCTTTGCATGTGATTGGCGCATAAAAAACCGGTGGCATAACATCATTGCGCATGCTATTGTCACCTGAGGCCTGAAAGGAAAACAATGCCCATCACTATCTCTGACAAACTACTACAACATGAAACTCACACAGAGATTTAAGCGAAGATGTCAAAGGATAATGAAAATTTAACAAACCACGTAAACATCTGCACTGACAAAGAATGATAACATAATTCTTACATATGCCAGATGGAACAATTCTATTTGAAGTCAACAAAAATTCAGATGATCAATTCTATGAGAAATATAAATCACATATGAACTTACACTTTAAGTTTCATGCCAAGCTCTTGAAGAAATGAACAATACAGCTTCCGTAATTCTGATTCTTTCTCAAGACTGATTCCATCCTTCCTAGATGGTGAAAGATCTTCAATTTCTTCCCTACTGAAGTACCATTTGCGGATACAAAACTGAGGCTCTTCTAGCAACTGTTCTGTCATTGGCACCTTTTCTCTTCCTAATGCAACAACTAAAAAAATTTTGAAATGACACACCAGGCCTGCTTAAGAGAAGTTCCTCCTCAAACTTAAGCAAAGTTCTGCATAACACAAACACTTTAAATTAATATTGAACAAGAAAAGAAGTTTTGGAAAGAAAATTGAAAGGATTACTAGTGAAAGAGAGGGAAAGGAAGACCTCCACTAAGTCACTAACTGATAATGATAATCACATATACATGAATCATTAACAAAAAGATCAATATATAGCAGAAGCTGAAAGCTGATATCTAAAACTGATGTGAACTACCTTATCGTTTTAGGACTCCTTCCCCATGAAAAATCATTGTTGCAGGTGTCAGAAGTAATTTTGATGGACTTGACCATCAATATAGATGACTAAATTGATTCTTTCATAGCAATGGGCACATAAAGCTTCAAAACCATGTAGAACAGAAACGGAAACACGAAAACAGAAACGGAAATGCTGAAATGTATTTTCTCAAAAATAAAGGAAACTGAATCATGGAAAAACATATAAATATGAAAAATATACGGGTTTTTTTTATAAATATAAATTTTTTAATAAAATTTATAACAACTTGTATTTTTTTTTTTTAAATTCAGCAATTGCATACTTTTTCCACTGCCTCCAATAAGTATTTGCTAGCCTATATTAAAGAATTATGTGCAAAGAATGATTCTGCACATAATTGAATTGAGCATTGATAAATCAAGATTTATAAATTTATACAAACAATGATTCTAAAAAATAAACACACCAGTACCCATCATATTTTCAATCAACCCAGTCCCCCTCATATCTCTAACTATACTCCACTCCCTAAGCATTTCCCCTTGTGATATTCACCCTCATACACGTCCCTGTTGTTATAAACCCGCACGCGGCATCCAGAATTTACCTTTTTGTCCAGTTTGGGGCACGACCCAATTGACCTAAACACACGTAAACGGGGTTTAGATATTATAGGAGATGATGAAAGCTTTATAGGGCAAGAATGGGCTAAGAACAAGTGAATTGAAGGTAATCAAGGGATTGAGAGGTTTAGAGAGAATAACAAAGTTGCTGAAAAGGTGAAAGCCAATAGAAAATCAAGAAAAAAGGAATGACTAGGATGTAAAACCAAAAAGTAGAAAAAGGTAAGAGACAATAAAAGGATTAAACGGAGATGAACTCTAAGACAAAGAAGGTGTTTAAAACAACCAAGAAAACAAAACACAATGGATTTGGCAGCAATTGGAAGGGACATAAAATTTTGATTTTGTGGGTTAGAATTGAATTGAGGATTCAACTGATACATTACTGTTTGAATAGAAGGTTTTGCGAATGTGAAGGAACGCTCATATGTTAAAAGAAACACATTTCAAATTCTTTATAATTTCCGAAATGGCCCAAAACGGTTTGTACCAGTTTTAGGCCGTTTTGGAAACCAAAACATTTCTGAAATGCAGTGCGTTTTTGTGCTTCCTAGCTTCACAATATAATGAAGCTTTACCAACCCACATGCTTATTTGCAAATATGGGAGTTTTCTGGTGTTGATTGAGAAAGACTATTAAAATATTTTTCTAAAAATATTACTTCTTATTTATAGATGTGAGATGCAATATGTTAGTCACAAATACTGTAAGGATATAATAAATGATGAATATTACTTGGATAAGCTACTTGAGAACTTGGACAGTTTAACAAAAGTGAAGTCTCCATTGCACCATTACTAAATGTAAACAGCTTTCTATGGGGCAAAATAAAGGAAAAGGATCCATGTAGCCAACCCCAACCGGTTTAAAGATTGAGGTAGAGTCAAGTTAAATTATCTTTCAGAACAAAATAATAACAAATTGTCCTAACCTCCTGCTCCGTGACAAGGAAAAGTATCCCTAAGTTCAAAATATACGTGATCAGAATAATAAAATTAGGGGAACGGTTCAATAAAAAACAAATACAGAGCAAACAAGACTAAAGCTCATAAGAGAAGCAAATTTCCAACAATTTACAAAATCAAGCATAATTCCGCAACCTAAATTCATTGAAAAGAGAAAAATTAAAACAGAATATAACTGAAGAATCAGAACGCCTTCCAAGAAGAACACAATTTGAACCAGAACAAATAATTCAACTGAAAACTGCAACCAATTCCAGATAATTACTCAATTTTCGTAAAATATGTCAGCAAAAGGAAAACTCCCAGGAGACAAATTACCTGAAGCTGAAGCTGAATGCAAAGGCGAAGGCGATTGAGCGCAAGTGTAATGTCGGTGTGTTATTGACTCGAAACCCTAGCTGACTTTAAGTTACCGTTTAATTGTTTTTATTTTGAAGCAGTCGTCTTTAGTCTGTTAAAATCTCGTTACCCTAATCTTTCCCTGACTTCGCATTGACCTCGCTTCGGACACTTTAAAGTTAAAACAACAAGAAGCTTATGCCCTGATTCAATTTAAACTGATAATTTAAATCTAGTACTGCAAGACCTGATGGGTGAACTCTTTGTACATAATATGATTGACTTCCGATAAGCCAGCGTGCAGAGAATTATTCGAGCTATGAGTCCAGCCCAAATTATTGGACCCAATGATGTTTCGACTATTGGCAAATGCATCTTAACAAATAATGACAATAGCCTTCACACATTGTGGGCTTAAACCCAGTTCGGGAATATATGGGCCTTCAACCTAATCTGCCAATTGTCTCCTCTTGTTTATGAAGCTGGGGATGGATTGACTGGATTCAAATTGCGTGTCAGAGCTTTCATTTCTTTTCTTCTTTAAAAAATCTTGGATGGGATTCATGATAGGAAAGATATTAGTCCAGGGACAAAATGACGCAAGATAATAGGAGTTTGTCACATATATCAAGACATTAAAAAGTAGTACGGGCCAGTGTTGTTGAATCAATGTCTCAAGGCATTGACTGCTTATGTGCTTCCAACCATCCATGTAATTTGAAAGAAAACGACTTCTTCTTACAGAGACCCGCACAATATTCTTGACCATGTACAATCAAAGCCTTGTTGAGCCAATGCCTCTTCAAAATCCCCACTCCAAATTCTACCAGACGATATCCCACTTCCCAGAAATCAATTTTCACACGAGTCTGTGACAAAATCCCATAGAAAGTAAATTGAATCGTTTAATTTTAGGAGACCTTTGATTTAATTAATATTTTATTATTAAAACTGAAAAATTATCTTAAAAATTATTGAATATAAATTATTATTATTTTATTTAATAAAATTAGATAAATATAAATAATTATTATTTTTAGTTATAAGTAATAAAATAATATTAATATATTATTTTACTTACATTTTTTTATATAATTATTCTAAAATATTTTATATTATTTATTATATTAATTAAAAATAAAATTATTTTTACCATAAAAATTAATAAATAAAAATATAATTATAACAAAATCAAAATTATTTTGGTAATTATTCAATACTTAAAATAGATGTGATAATTAAATTATTTCTTATATTATTTGTCACACCACTATTAATAATAGAAGATTATCAGAATATTTTATTACTTATAAATCAAATAAATTAATATAAATAATAAAAAATAAATTATCAAAATAATCTTTATAAAACCCTAACCAAACACCACCTTAGTCTCGTATATGCGTATAGAGTATGGGTATTATAATATTAATTAATCCTTTTAATAAAACATACAAGTAGTAGAGTATAGCATGTACACATAATTAACTAATGGACAGTGTTATGTGTATCAAGTTTTGATTATTCAATTCGGTATTCAAATGATGTATCATATGATTGTGTGTTATTTTATTCTTAATTCAAAATCGCTTACCCATATAATGATATATTATCTGAGTATCCAACTGAGTATTCAAAATTAATATACATAGTTTTGTTGGTGATGAGTCATGTTATATAAACATATTTTTTAATACTAAATTGGATACTTAGATGATTTATCATTATGTGATTGATTATTATTTTATCATTAATTCAAAATCTTTCAATAACATGATGATACATTATTTATATACCTAATTGAATATTTAAAAATTGGTACACATAATTTTATTAGTGCTTAAAAATGTTATGTGAAATCAGTTTCTCAGATGATTTATCATCATGTGATTGAGTATTTTTTTATCCTTAATTCAAAACCATTTAATCTTTAATAACATATTATATTGATACTCAATCATATATTAAAATTGAGTACATATAATTTTATTAATGACCATGAATATACAATGAAGGAACAATAAAATTATGTGTATCTACTTTAAATATTTATATATTTGTATATCTAAATTAGATACACATAATATTGTTTCTTAAAATTAAAAAAAAAAAAAATCTACAGTGGCTACCAATAAAGCACTCTAAGATAAGAATCTTTGTATTATTTTTATTGAGATGACACAATCTCTCATGTGAGTCTATAAAAGTGATCTAGTTGATGAGCCTAGTGCGCCATATATTAATGAACATAAATTTAGATAAAGTGATAAATATTTTTTCCCTTTAATTTCAGAGAACAGTATTGTTTTGTAGGCCATGCGATTGTGACTGAGCATTGTCTCCCCAGGATCCTAGTTCTGCTAGTTTAATACTCAATCAAAGTTGTCCACAGCTCCACATCTTTATGCACAGAGCGATCATGGCCGGTAACGTATTATTATATATAAATGCTAAGTTTGATTGTTTATCAGGCTGGAAATTGACCCTTTCGTATCAAACCTTGCTGAAGACAGAAATATTCTTTCTTATAATTGGAAGGCAGAAAGTAGTGCTACAAATTAAATAGCTAAGTCACTACGAATTGCTCAAAGCATTTTACCAGAACTAGTTAGCAAAACAACTGGAATTTCAACTATATATATATATTTTTTTTAAGATTGGCTTTATGAATACAATGAAAATATATACACCTAGTGTTGAGTATATAATTGGGTATTTAAATTATGCATTATTACATGATTGAGTAATATTGAATTAAAGATAAAGTAATACTTAATCATATGATGACACATATACTTAATTAAGTATTCTAAACTGGGTGTATATAATATTGCTCTTATGGATATAGGCTGAAAGTACAGTAGAGAGCTTGGTGGGTATGTAGCTTAGATTATATTGTAGCTACTCAAACTTGAATTTAAATTCAATTGAATGAGTTGAGTTTGAACTAAAGATTGAACTTATTTCATAAAATAAGTTTGAATTATATAATCTTTTGGATTTAAACTGAGCTTAAATAAACCATTGGTACTCAAGGTTGGCCTAGCCTAAATAGGAAAAAGAGTTATAAGCATAATGAAGGCCACTCAAAGGACAGAAATTTCATTATCTCTTATTGTTTGAATGCCCTTACACAGTCTTTCTCCAAGTATCAAACAAATCAAAAACTATTAAACTCGCCGACAAATCTCATCTAAATCTACAAGAATCAAAGCAAGTGGCTCTTGAAAACGTGCAAATATTTAATCTGATCTTAAGTTATCGAAGTTAATGGAATGCTCCCTAACAGTTCAGCTGTAATAATCAGATTGGCGTATGGATAACATCAGAAGAGTAGATGGTGGTAGAGGTGGCACTATTTATATTCAAAATCGCCATCATCATCATTTACTTAACGAATAAATAACATAGTTGTTATTGCCATGCCACTACTATATGCATCTTTTCTCTCCAGTTGGATAGCAAAAACTACAAAGAAAATGCAGTTTGCGGAATATAATTGGCCACTGCATTAGTTGGCCGGGATTTGTTGCATATTTTATGCCCACGAAATCGTTAAATAGAAGCAACTCAACAAGAGATAAGAACTACCTTTTCTTCTGTCAAAAACAAATACATGATCATATAAAGTTCCCATTGCGATAGGAATCACTAAGTAAACAACTCATATTATATACCAGTAAGTTGTCCAACTTTTATTAGTTCTCTTAAGGAAGTCACGGAAACTGATTTAAGTGGACTAGCAGAATGGTTTTATACCATTTGTAATATTTTTGATTTAATAATTTAATCCACTATCAAAATACAAGCACAATTATCCCATAACTTAACATCATCGTTGATGTTTATCTCCGTCGCTCAAAACATATACGAATTGATTCTAATACCATTTGTAATATCTTTGGTCAAATAATCCGAACTATCATCAAGATATTATTCATTTTGAACATAATCTATCATAGTTTAAGGGCTTTGCAAACCAAAATGAATATTAATAACTTAAAAGAGTTCATAAACTATTTAACCAATCTATGCACATACAAATCTAACATTTCTTATACTTTGTCAATATAGATTTGCTTAAGAATTTCATGCAAAATTAGTATAATAAACCCAATTAACAATTTTGAATTCTGATTAATCTTGTCTTGACTTAGTGCTTGGGACACACTCAATCATTTACATATATTTGAGTTCGTTAAATGTAAATGTTATATCTTGTAGATTCCAAAAGAATTTATGCCCACGTGCATTGACATTTGGGATTTTTTTTCTTCCATAATGGTCTACCTCATTTGATATGAGAAGAAGGGTATTAGAAATATGCACCATGAGTCCTAATCTTTGAAGAAAATTGTAGAAATTCCCTTTCTATGTATGGCACCGCCCTTTGAAATTCATGCACGACGACAATTATATCTTTTGTGTTTGGAATAAAGGCAAGAAGTGAGAGGTGAACAGTTTTATGCTTATTCCAGGCGATATACCTAATATTGGTCCTACATTCTATGCAATATGATATTAGAGAATACACTGAATATCAATTTCACACAGTCAACCTAGGGTTGGATAAATATGGTTAAAATTATTTGATTGACATTGTTGGGCTGCATAATTCTGCGGACATGAATAAAGAACAGAGAATGATTGACTTACAGCACTTAAAGATTATTTCTAGCTTACAAGAAAATGCTAGCTAGACATACAATACAGGGACCTTTCTCTGTAAAGACACCATGCCATTAAAGGTTGAGAGGCAAGAGATTATGGGATGGTGAAGAATGAAATCATGAAACAATTATTAATAAGTGAAAATGAAATGCAATAATTATAAAGATTAATTATTACTTGAAGAGCAGGGATATATGTCAATGTCATCTAACCCAATTATTATTGTGGTTGCTAAGCCTTACATAAGCTTAACCACTCTTTAAGTTGTAAATGAATTGAATTGTATTGAATAAAGTTAGGTTCAAATTTGACAAATTCAAAAGTTTGTGACTCACACTCGAATTTGAGAATAATTATTTAATTAAATTTGATTCAAAAAATTAAAGTTAAATCCTATAACTTATTTTATATATTTCTATATATGTAAATATTTTAAGGATGTAAGTGTGATATTTTAAATTTGTAAGGTTCAAACAAACCACAATTTTATCGAGTCGAACAATAGTAAGCTCAAGTATTCGAATTAAACTACTCAAGTTTGTTTCTAGCGCACATACTCTTATAGACAATGGCTTGTTTCCATCCCATTGTCAACCAAGACAATGGTTTAGACTTAATTTGTTCATCTCACTTAACTACAATCTATAATGGTGGATACTTTTAGGATTGCGACTAAACCAAGTTGAATACTGTTGGATTTGAGCTCTATTTGATTAAATTTATGTAAACTTTGAGTTTTATAAATTCAAAAGTTCGCAATTCAAGCTCAAATTTGCGATAAGAGTTATTCACTCAGGCTTAATTAAGAAAATTACAATCAATTATCCTCTTATATGCAAAGTCACATATAATGATATTTTAAGGATGGAATTTAAAGGTTTATCGACGAGCTAAGCAACTGAAAAACTCTTCACCTAGCCGATCACCAACGAGCTCTTTGCAGCCCACATACTCCCTTAATATGTTAACTAGATAATATTGTCGAATGCTAATGATTTATGGTTATGCATAGTCTCATATTATATATATATATGTTCTTACTTTCTTCCTGAATTTCTTGTGTTCTTTTCAAAAGGTGATGAAAGGTGTCAAAAATTTTTGACTGGCCATATACCTACTGATGGCCTCCTGATAGTGACAACCATAGTTGAAATTTATTTCAAATCGATGAGACCTAAAAACAGGAAGAATAAAATAATGTTCTAAAACCATGTAAGTCATATATTCACTTTTATATACCCAAATTATGGTAAGTTTCTCGCGTAATAATGGCCCTTATTTCGTGGGAAGCTGATGAAAAACAGTAAAAAAGCAAAAGAAAACCTCAAACTTTTCACATCAAACCATTCTCCTCGGCGCAATAGCCATTAACATCTCCATCGTCTTCTTCACCATCCAAGAGCTCTTTCATATAATACTCAAACTTCCCCACCACACTCTCTGGCAATGACACAAGCACTCTCACAGAATCAAAATCACCAATAAGCGGTAAAAACAAGCAGTAAATGTCACTTGTAACGGGACCCATATGCAGTGGCTTCCCTTCTCCAAAGTCCAAGTCCTCCAGTCCCAGTTTAGACCATTGAGAAATAACTAAACTTGCTGAAAGGTCTGTTTTGCATGTTTTATCTTCCAGTAAATCAACCATCGACCTCACATATTCATCAGTCAAATTTGCTTTAGCTTGTTGCACTAATTTCACAGCATGATACAAGTTGTTTTTGACCAAGTCTTTAGAAACAGTTTGAGCACATCCTAGCACAAAGCCATTCCCGTAATACCCCTGTGGTATTTCAGGGTTTAATTTCTTTCTCACGTTCACAGAAAACAGCAGCTTCACGTTGAGAGAAGGCGACAGGTCAAGTGATCGAACCCAACAGCGCCAAGTGTGAGACGCCAGTGCTTCAAATGTGGTACACTTTAGCGACGGCACGCACTGCCTCTTGAGTTGAAGAATATGAGAAGGGGTGAAAGTTATGGATGCTGGAACCAGTGGCTGAGACTGTAAATAATGATTAAGCTCTATACGGGCAGCTGCGTCAGCGCTGTCCTTGGTGGGGGCGTTTCTATTGTATTCAGGATGAGTAAAATTAACTTGCGGTGGATTCCGAGATTTCAACACATACCGGGTATGAAAGGGCGAGATGGGAAGATCAATATTGGGTTTGGTTGCCATGTGAGCCCAAGCATGCAAGAACTGAGATGTGCCAACGCCGTCACATAAACAGTGATTGATGGCGGTGCAGAGGATCATTCCTCCACAACGGAGTTTCGTCAACTGAATCATTAAAAAAATGAAAAATAATTAATAAAGAAATGCGAAGCCCAAAGCTCACCAAACAAGCAAGGCAGGGCAGTGAAAGCAACAATAGAGGGAGGTCCAATATATATCATATTATTATCATCAGAGAAGAGTAGGGTCGGCTTCTTTTGACTCAGGATCTGTAAATACGATCAAAAACGACGTCGAGGGGCACCACAAAAAAAGGCGTCATTGTGACTTGTAAATGTTGTTTGTGGGGTTGGTGCTATCAGTTTCCCTCCCGGACCGTCTGATTGGAACCAAAAGAGGTCAAGATTGAAGTAATTTAATTTATCTATAATCGGTAACGTCAAGGGATATTGGCCATGATCATGAAGAATTTTAACAATTTAAAAAAATACAAAGCTGTGTTGAAAGATGGAAAATAGACGATGTAGAAAAGTTTATCTCTCTGACCTGAACAATAAGGGGAGGAATATCTAAAAAGCTGTGAGCTTCAAATCGATACAAGAGCTTCCTCCAAGACCTGTTTGGCTTTTTGGAAAGTTCAAGGAACTCCTCAGCAGAGATATCCATGAAAGCTTCAGCAAAGACAGCACCTTCTCCACTGCAATCAACTTCCAGCTTCTGATCATCTTCAGCACTGGGTCTCAATCTCCCAGCTAAAGGGTAGTAATCGACAAGAACTGCTGAAAGAGAATATTTCAAGATATCTAGGCTGATAGATTTCCTAAAAAGGTAAAGATATTTAATGGAGAATCTAAGGAACTTTTGATCATCAAGATTAGAGAGAAACAAAGAATGCTTAGGAGTTAAGGCATTTGGTGGGATTAAAACAGGTTGGTTTGGATAGTAAAAACAATCAGGGAGGTCTTGGGATTGAGATTTGAACATGTTTGCCAGCTTGTTCTCGTTCTTGGGTTTGTTAACACTGAAGTTAGTTGATGATAGAAATAAGAAGCAAGAGGGGAAGAGAGGGAGGGGGAGACGAAGGAGAGAGATTGCAGTGGAGGGAAATTGGAGAGAGAGGGACAGCTTTGTAGACAAGAGAAAACGGAGGGTCAATTTAAGATCGACGGCTGGATATGATGGCAGTACGATCAGATTCCTTTAAGAGCAGAGAGGACGGCTCAGAGGAAGGGCATAAGTACCGTTTTCATAAGCTCAGCTACATTAATAACAGACCTACTCCAATCTCATTTTATCGCGCGCACGTGGATGACACAAAATCTTACTTTGTAGATTTTATATTCATTGTCTAATGGTACAACGCGTGCATCTACGTGGAATAAAAATAAAAATAAAATTTTAATAAAAAATATAATATGAATAAGTATTATTTTATTTTAAATTTATAATTATTTAATTATATAATAATATATTTGTTATAGAATTAATTTAGTAAATATGAAAGATTAAGAAATGAAAGAAGATTGAAAGAAGGCAATAAGACAGGAAGACAGAATTGGGAAGAAAATAAGAAGAAAGCAAAACAGTAAAAATAAGATTTTTGAATGATTCAATTACAAAGGATGAGGGGATATTTATTGGAAAATTTACCGCCCTTTAGTCAACAAAAGTGGCACTTTGCCAGGCCAAATTTTCAAGTCATTTAATGCCTTCCCATTATATTTTTCAACTATTACCGCATGTGGTGGAAAATCCACCATATATGTAATACTCCCCCTTGGATTTTCACCATTTACAAATAATTATATTAACCTTGCTAAGGAAAAACCCAATGGGATAAAAACCAAAGCAAAAGAACATAATTATTAAATCTCCTGTAAGTTGGCGTTAGACGTTCTTAAACTGCCTCATTAAAAACCTTACTAGGAAAATCCAGTGGATAAAACCTAGTGAAAGGAAAAAGAGTACAGTGCACATTTTGTCCAATACTTCAAAATTTTTCCTAATGAACGCTCCCCCTCTTTGTAGTAGGATTAACTTGATTGCTTGTTAAGTCGTCGCATAAAGATGTTATATACTAATTTCTCAAATGTTGATGTCGGTAGTGCCTTAGTGAACAAATCTACAAGATTCTCACTAGATCTTATTTGCTTGACATCAATCTTTTTATTCTGCTGGAGCTCATGTGTGTAAAAGAACTTCGGTGAGATATGTTTGGTTCTGTCTCCTTTGATGTATCCACCTCTAATTTGGGCAATACATGTTGCATTGTCTTCATATAATATGGAAAGAATATATGTTGTCGATGGAAGACTACATGTATGCCGAATATGATGGATGACAGACCGCAACCATATGCATTCTCGGCTGGCTTCATGGAGAGCTAGAATTTCTGAATGATTTGAGGATGTTGCAACCAATGTCTGTTTGGTGGAGCGTCATGATATTGCTATGTTATTATAAGTGAAAACATATCTCGTTTGTGAACGGGCCTTATGAGGGTCAGAAAGATAACCAGCATCTGCATATCCAACCAAATTAGGATTTTTAAGGGATTTGATAGAAAAGAATAATCATAAATCTCTAGTTCCATATAAGTAACGGAGTATATGTTTGATTCTGTTTCAGTGGCGATGGGTTGGTGCAGAGCTAAATCGGGCAAACAAATTAACTGCGAAGGATATGTTCGGCCTAATGCATTGGGCTAAATATAATAAGGCTCCAATGACATTAAGATATGGTACTTCAGGACCAAGTATCTTTTCATATTTTTTTTTAGGACGAAATGGGTCTTGTTTTGGATCAAAAGACCGAACAACCATTGGGGTGCTCAAAGGATAAGTCTTATCCATATTAAAACGTTTTAATAATTTTTCAATATACGTTGATTGATGGATAAGTATTCCATTTGAATTGTACTCAATCTGTAGGGCGAGACAATATTTGGTTTTCTCCAAATCCTTCATTTCAAATTCTTTTTTCAAATATTCAGCAGTTTTTGAGAGCTCTTCAGGAGTCCCAATTAAATTCATGTCATCAACATAAACTACTACAATAGCAAATCTCAATTCTGACCTTTTGATAAAGACA
Organism: Mangifera indica; assembly: GCF_011075055.1. Classification (NCBI taxonomy): domain Eukaryota; kingdom Viridiplantae; phylum Streptophyta; class Magnoliopsida; order Sapindales; family Anacardiaceae; genus Mangifera; species Mangifera indica. The sequence continues at coordinate 1,839,458 of NC_058147.1, read as the reverse complement.
CATGGACATATAGGGTCATTTACATAGCCCTCTTTTTTCAAATATTCACTGAGGCTATTGTACCACATACGTCCAGATTGTTTTAATCCGTATAATGATCGTTGTAATTTAATTGAGTATAAGCCTCTTGAATTGACTCTTTTTTCTTCAGGCAATTTGTATCCTTCAAGGAGTTTTATATAAATTTCAGTGTCCAAATTTTCATACAAATAAATAGTAACTATGTCCATTAGACACACATCCAGTCCTTTAGAGACTGTTAAACTGATTAAATATCTAAATGTGATTATATCCATCACAGGTGCATATGTTTCATCAAAGTCTATGTCGGGCCTTCGGGAAAAGCCTTGAGTTACAAGTCTGGCTTTATATTTAGTAATTTCATTTTTCTCATTTCTTTTTCTCACAAATACCCATTTATATCCAACGGGTTGTACGTCTTGAGGTGTTTGAACTACAAGCCCAAACACTTGACGTTTTGCTATAGAAGCTAATTTTATTTGAATTGCTTCTTCCCATTTAGGCCAATCATGTCTTTGTTTACACTCAACTATAATACATGGCTCAAAATCATCATCATTCAGAATTTCGGTAACTACTGTAAATGAGAATATATCATCAATTATAATTGTTTCACGATTCCACATCTCTCGTGTATGAACATAATTTAAAGATATTTCAATATTCTCATTTTTCTGTTCTTCAGGATTTTGTACCACTTTAGGGGTTTGTGTCACTTCAGGGACTTGTGCCACTTCAGGGGTTTGAGTCTCTTCAGAGACTATAACCTCTTTTGGAGGAATATTAGAGAGTGTGGATTTTTCAATTATCTTAGGATCATCATGATTGATATTTGTTTGATTATTTGTCTTTCTTTTTTGAGGAACAGTGTCCTTCGATCCAACAGGTCTACCACGCTTCTAGTGTGAGGTAGATTGATCAGTCATGGCACGAATGGACTGTTCAACAGTCACATTAATTCTTGCTGATGCATTAGCAGCTGGAACATGTGATTTTATCACTTTTGTTGTATCTACAAATGCATCAAGCATTTGGTTGGCAATAATTTATAAACGCACTATCCTCTGTATTTCAGTTTCACTTTGGGATGTGCGAGGATCTAAATGAGATATGGTAGGTACATACCAAACAAGTTCATGCCTAACTTCAGGAGGCATTTTCTTTTCCCCTAAAGACGGGAAAGTTGTCTCATCAAAATGACAATCTGTAAATCGTGCAGTAAAAAGATCACCTGTTAATGGTTCCAGGTATCTGATAATGGATAGTGAATTATATCCAACATATATTCTCAAACGACGTTGGGATCCCATTTTTATACGTTGAGGAGACGCAATAGGAACATATACAGCATAACCAAATATTCTCAAATGAGATATATTAGGTTGGTGACCAAAGACCAATTGTAGGGGAGAATATTGATGATAAGAAGAAGGTCGCAAGCGAATTAACGCTGCAGTATGTAATATAGCATGTCTCCACATATAAGTAGGTAATCGACTTTTTAGTAATAAAGTACGTGCAATTACCTAAAGTCGTTTGATAAGAGACTCAGCTAATCCATTTTGTGTGTGGACATGCGAGACTGGATGTTCAACCTTAATCTCCATAGACATGCAATAATCATCAAATATTTTGGATGTAAATTCACCAGTATTATCTAGCCGTATTGACTTGATCGAATAATCTACGAAATGTGCTTTTAATTTGATAATTTGTGCTAACAGTTTAGCAAATGCAACATTTCGAGTAGACAATAAACAAATATGAGACCATCGTGCAGATGCATCAATTAAGACCATAAAATAACGAAATGACCCACTTGGTGGATGAATGAGTCCACATATATCCCTTTGAATCCTTTATAGGAATGATAGAGATTCACCTCCAATTTTGGAGGGGGATGGTCTTATTACTAATTTGCCTTGAGAACAGGCAGTGCAGAATTATTCACTGGACAATAAAATTTTATGATTCTGTAATATATGTCCATATGAATTTTCAATAATCCTACGCATCATTGTAGATCCTAGGTGGCCTAAATGATTATGCCAAAACATAAATGGTTTTGGATCAACGAACTTCTGGTTCGATACTGCGTAGGTTTCAATTGTCTTTATGATTGTATAATACAATTTAGATGATAAAACATGCAATTTTTCTAGTATAAGCCTTCTTCCGGAGACATTACTAGTTATATAAATGAATTCTACACCATTTTCACTCATGGTTTCAATGTGATAACCATTATTTCTTATATCTTTAAAACTGAGTAGATTTCTTCTAGATCTACTTGAATATAATACATCATTGATGCTTAATTTTGTCTCATTGTTTAACATAATTATAGCTCTTTCGGAGCTTTCAATCAAATTGATTGATCCCGATATAGTATTTATTTTAATCTCTATTGGTGATAGAGTTAAAAAGAATATATTTTCTTTTAATATAGTGTGGGTGGTTGCACTATCGACCAAACACATGTTTCCATCACCAGCTTTTGAAGTTAACGCTTCAATTTTGGAGTTCATTTTCTTTCATGTTAAAATTTACATTAGTTATTACAAAATTTGAAAGGAAGAAACATATAGTACTAATTACACACTATAATATACATAATTTCTTAGTCTTGAAGAAATTCTGAAAGATCAAAGTTTGCCAGATCTACAGGGTCTGGATTATCAACACAATTTGATTCGATCTTCTGGTTTGTATTTTTAATAGATGCTTGGTATAAATCAACCAGATGTCTTGGCGTACGACAGGTACGCGACCAATGATCTTTTGAACCACATCTATAACATTTACTATCATGATTTTGTGGTTTACTCTGTATCATTTTCCTTTATCTTATTTTGCTTCATCTCTGGTCCTTTGAAGGTGGAAAGATTTTCTATTATGACCACCTCTGTATCGAAACTTATTTCGTACAGGACCTCGTTTACGCTCACGATAACTACTACTAGTAGTTGCGTTTACTTCAAAGAACGGTGCAGTCCCAGTAGGGCGAGTCTGATGGTTCCTTAATGATAATTCATTGTTTTGCTCAGCCACCAATAAACAAGATATCAGTTCAGAATATTTTTTAAAATTTCTTTCCCTATATTGCTGCTGCAGGAGCATATTTGAGAGATGAAATGTGGAAAAAGTTTTTTCTAACATATTTTTTTCAGTTATTTTTTCTTCACATAGTCTCATTCGGGAGATAATTTTGAACATGACAGAGTTATATTCATTTACAGATTTAAAATCTTGTAAGCGTAAATGAGTCTATTCATATTGGGTCATTGGTAATGTAATTGATTTATGATGATTGAATCTTTCTTTCAGATTTCTCCATAATTTCAGTGGATCCATAATATCCACGTATTCTGCTCATAGCCCTTCGTGGATATGATGATGAAGGAAAATAGTAGTTTTAGATTTATCCTGCTGGGATGCATCATTTCCTTCTTTTATTGTTTCTCCAAGGCTCATTGATTGTAGATGGAGAATTGTGTCCAAAGCCCATTCAGAATAATTTTCTCTATCTAATCGAAGGGCAACATATTGAAGTTTTATAAAATTTGTCATTTTCACCAACTGCAGGTTGATGAAAGAAATAATAGTTAGTGATATAATGAAAAAAAATTATGTGCGAACTTCAGGTTCTTATTTATCATATATTCACAAAACTTCTGGTTTTATGATTCATATTCATAATATTATATTATGTAAAACTTACATAATATTTTAGATTTTTATTTTATTATTTTCATCACTTATGCAATCTTCATGTTGCAAGTGGGATGTAGTTATAATAAATATTTTAGTGAAATATATGACTTCAGGTCTATATATATTTTCTCATGATTTTATAATCTTCAGATTACAAATCATATACCGTAATCATGTGTAGGACTTTAAGTCCATGTTCATAATTTTTGTAACTTCAGGTTACAAATAATATTCAGAACTTCGGGTCCAAATTTATAATATTTTACAAACTTTGGGTTGCAAATAAGGTACCATTATAATGGAAAATTAAACAGAAATATAACAGAAATTAAAAGTTAACTAAGACATCATTATGATATCCGTATTTATAATATATAAACAGCATAACGACATAACGACATAATGGAAAAAATTATAATATACCTGAGCAAATCGTGCTAATAACGTGTTATAGAATTAATTTAGCAAATATGAAAGATTAAGAAATGAAAGAAGATTGAAGGAAGGCAGTAAGACAGAAAGACAAAATTGAGAAGAAAATGAGAAGAAAGCAAAGCAGTAAAAATAAGATTTTTGAATGATTCAATTACAAAGGATGAGGGGGTATTTATAGGAAAATTTACCACCCTTTAGTCAACAAAAGTGGCACTTTGCCAGGCCAAATTTTCAAGGCATTTAATGTCTTCCCATTATATTTTTCAACTATTACCGCATGTGGTGAAAAATCCACCAGATGTGCAACAATATTATTATTTATACATAAATTTGTATATATTATTTGTCATCTTAATTTTATTAATTTCAATACCACCTGCTTTGTGATAAATTTATGTTCGTGGAATATGTTTTTCATATGCAATCAATTTCTTTTGTTTCATATGGAAGAATACAATCGATTTAAAAGAAAAACATACATAGAAATCAAATATTTGATACGTAAGGTTAGATGAGTAACATCCTAAGTTAGTTGAAAGGCTATCATAAAATCAAGTGAACTTTTACCCGAAATCGAGTTATTTTCAAAACACTTTTATTATAATTTTTGTACATACTTTGTCAAAATATTACTATAAGTTAAGTGTGAACAGAAAATCTTGAAGAATAGGTCGATCCACGTTAAGAACCAATCCATACTCAAAATTTATTTCCACCCAAGGTTTAGTGTAAATGTAAACACATATCCATTAACTTTCAAAAATTTAAATATTCATATATCTGGTAAATTTTGTTGTTATTGTCAAGGGTAAAATTGTTATTTAACAAAAATATTTAAAAAACTATAAATTCATCTTATTTTTTCCCTTAAGTTTAAAAATTAATAATTTTCTCTCACCCAAAGTTTGAAAAATGAATATTTTTCTCTTAGGGTTTGCATTTTCTCTCTTGTTGCTCCTCCAATGACCGAAGTCAGCCAACCTTAATTGTCAACGCTCCTCTCTCTCCTGAACAATGACGAATCATTGGCCAATCAGAGGTGAGTTGATGATTCATTGACTAACCAAAAGAATTTGTGTGTCGCACGGATACATGTCAACGATTTGTCATTGTCCAGGAGATAGGAGGGAGGAGGTTGGCTAGCTCTAGTCACCGGAGAAGCGATAAGGGAGAAAATGCAAGCCCTAAGGGGGAATTAGTATTTTTTCAAATTTTATAAATTTAAAAGGGGGAAATGTAATGAATTTATAGTTTTTTAAATAATTTTGTTAAATGATAATTTTATCCCTAGTGATAACAGTAAAATTTAACAAATGGGTATTTTACTCCTAACGATAATAGTAAAATTTAATATAATAATAAATATTTAAATTTTCGAAAGTTAACAGGTATGAGTTTGAGTTTACAACCTTAGGTGGGAATAAGTCTTTTGGCCGTAAATTTATTTTATATCACTATAAAATAATTTAATTTATTCTTAATGTTGTTATACGCATATTAGTTGGTGAAGATGAATCTTATTAACATTAACAATCTATGAACTCCACATTGTGTACATTAGATGTCTATGAGATATCTCATCAACATTCACAATAGAAAGGATATTATTGCTTTGGATTGAGTGGGTCAATGAGTTCATATTTGACCCAAGATTTTCTAACCTTCATAATTCAATTATGCCTGTTTTTTAACGACAGATGGTGAGCCTTTATAAAATATGTTGTTTCACATTTTACTAATGCAGCTCTGGTTACATTTTCCCAGAACGAAAAGAAAGAAAAGAAAAAGAAGAAGAAAGGTGTATAGGTACGCAATCGAGTTAAATGGCCGTAGGAAGAGCGTATCATTATTCCAAAAGTATGTTTTGATCTTTGGAGACACGCCCATTACTGAAAGCAACATTTTGATGGAGAAAAAACAAAAGATATAAACAGATATAAATCTGCTGACAATCACAAATGTGATCTTATGATTTGGACATGGGAATTCCTTTATATCTTCTTACTTATTTTTGCTTTGATTCCTTTTCTGAACCACCATTACTTGCTTCAATGGACACTTCTCTATTTCTATCAAACTTTATTGCAGATTAATCACCATAATACAAAGAAATTAAAAAAACCCATACGAGGAACAAATTACACTGTAGAGACAAAGCGAGGGAGGGCTAATGTTTCCTGTTTGGAGGTTCGGGAACTGCATCGTCTGCTGCCAGAGTGACTTTATGCCGATTTTCATGTGCTGTGTCTGATTATGGAGGTTTTTGTTGATCAAGTAATGTAGAGAATTTTACTATTCTCCTGCTTACCTTTTATTGTCTACTCAAAGCATTTGCTAAATGCTAATATTGTGTTAGTATGTGAAATATGTATAAACATTATAAAATGAGATTAGAAATTATGATATGAGATTATATGACCAGTTATAAAATGAGCAAGCAAATAAGAGAGATTGGGGAAGAAGAGAAGGACGAAGAAAATAGGATTTGTTGTGCAAACTTTAGCAAATTGAGAGAGAGAGAGAGTTAGCCTCTCAAAAAGCTAAATAACTAAGGCACAGATTGTGTCATCTTGCAAGCTAGACTAGGGAAATTGTGATTAGGGAAATTCTTGATTATTCATTCTCTTTTTCATTACTATTTTATGTTTAAAAGAATAGCCATTCTAATTCATTGTAAAGCGGAGTTTGATGGGTTCCTAACATATTGTTTGGGCTAAGAAGGCAAAATTCGATTAGACCTGAGTGGAAAATATTGCATAGAATTTCAGACTCTTTTGGTTTCTTTCTGGATCCTGTCTCTAGTAATTTATTATTTCTTAACTAAGCCACTTGATGCCTTCAAATTCCAGGTTCGAGTAAAGAAAAATAAGCTGCAGCCGCCCCACTGCGAGAATTCAAATTCCCTCTACATGCTTTATGCTAATCTTTATGCTACTTCTAGTTATAGGATGAGCTTTACTCAAGTTTTCAGTTTCAATGGGAATGCCTTAGTGTGATTCCAGTTGTCTATGGCAATTGGCAAGTGGTCAAAATGAAGCACTAATCGCCTTCAATGATGACATTCTTAGACATGCAATACAGAAAAAGAAAAAGGAAAATGAAAGACTAAGATGAAAAAGGCAATAGAATTAGCATCAAATTCTCAAAGTAATTTTACATGTCAAAGCCAAGACGATTTAGTTTTCCATAGACAAAGTGAAGAAGAACTTTACAATGGCTAATTATTTAGAAAAGCAAAGTATTTCTGAGGTTTTTTCATTACCCTCTTGGAATCTACTTTCTCAAGAGCACTTTGTTTAATAGTATAACTAAAAGATTAGACCATTCAACTTTGTTCAGCTCAAAATATTTTCCATGGATAACATGGAATCAAGTTCTTGTCAAAACCCAGCTAACCCATCTTATGTATAATCTGTATGCATATATACCTCATCTCTAAGACAATTGGCATCAAGGAGATCTCAAAAAAGTTATGAAATTTTCAACTCCTATTACGTTTTGCCTACTGCAAATCAATTGCAAGTGCTTGTAAATTTCAGTCCAATAGCTTTGAAACATCGGTCTCATAATTATTGTAAATAAGTCAAGATATTAATTTTGAAATATTATCGAAAAAAATTTGAAGTTTTACTTTTATATTTGGAATCCTTCTCTTTTACCATTTAAACTATCTTTCACAAGACATCTTTAATATAAAAATGAATAAACGTAATAGTGATGTCATCCTCCATTTTGGCTCAATGCTAGTCCATTATTGATTTGACAATGCACCCATATGTCTTGATCATATAATTTTTAGGCCAAACGACTATTTCCCACCCAAGGTTTGATGTTTTCTCAAAAGTCCCCCCTTTAACTATGGAAACACCAAACACCCACCCATGGCCGGTTAAATTTAACCAAACCCTAACTGTGATAGGGGTAAAATCATCATTTTTGCTATAATATTAAAAATAAACTAAAATAGAATCTAATTTTGCCCCCCTAAACTTTAAAAACTAAAATTTTCCCTCACCCTAAGTTTTAAAAAATGGCAGTTTCACCCTAGGGTTTGGTTTTGAAATCTCCGGCGACCGTTCCGGCTCCATTGTCAACGGCCTCTCCCTCCCGAAGCAGTCTCTCCTTCCGGCGAATGCTTTCCTCCCATTTGGAGGCTCGATCGGCGTCGGAAACGCCTTGGGAGACTAAGAACTTCATCGGGGAAGACGTCCGACGAAGTTCTTAGTCTCCCAAGGCGTTTTCGAAGCAGATCGAGCCTCCAAATGGGAGGAAAGCATTAGCCGGAAGGAGAGGCTGCTTCGGGAGGGAGAGGTCGTCGGCAATGGAGCCGGAACGGTCCCCAGAGATTTCAAAACCAAACCCTAGGGTGAAACTGCCATTTTTTAAAAATTAGGCTGAGGGAAAATTTTTAGTTTTTAAAGTTTATGGGGGCAAAAAGAGATAAAATTTTCAAGCGTTAGGGTTTGGTTAAATCTAACCGGTCATAGGTGGGTATTTGGTGTTTCCATAGTTAAAGGGGGGACTTTTGAGAAAATATCAAACCTTGGGTGGGAAATAGTCGTTTGGCCTAATTTTTATTATCATGATTATCCATCATCACCATCTTCAACAATAAGATAGATGAGTTATTGCTACAACCCATTTTCCAAGTCCACATCGCCCATATATGGATGCCTCCACTACTTCAAGTAGGGCCTCCTGTGCTTCCTCGCTTTGCCTGTGAAACTCCAGAAACAAAATTTTGATTGTGCCTGAAAACTTTATGGATCGAACTGAAGATGTTCTCAACCATAGCTTGTTGATTCCAGCAAAATTTGGATGTGCGCTGGAAAAATGGGGATTCGCATCATTTGTTTAACAAGTGATAACAGAAACAATAAAATATAAAGTTACTACAGAAAAGCTGTAGACTAAATACTTTACAGAGAAGAGCTTAAAGGTTATCATAGCTCAGAGCATGTGGGTTTCTCTTTGATATAAAATTGTTCTAAATGTTGTTAAAATTCTGCTCTTGAAGTGATCCAAATTGAATAACATAATTGTCAAGTGAAATATATGACAACATAATCAATAAAAAGACACAAAGATTTCTTGGTTCAATAATGTACCCTTTTTTGTTTAAAACCTGGATACAATAGTATATTATAAAACCTAGAGTGTCACTCTATATATATATATACACAAAAATTTATCCGGACTAAAACTTTTCAGTCTTACCTGATGAACATGTTTTTCAAGTGATGGGACGCCCATTCCAAGCTTCCACCTTGCTTGTTCTTCATGGAACAAGCTCGTTCTCCTTCCCAATTCTACCTTTCGTAATCGTTGCACTTTGCAACGATCTCTTTCTCCTAGGAATGGCATGTTCTTTTTTGAAATAGCTTGAACACTTAACGAAACTGGCAACGACAAATTTTTGGAATGATCATTAGACTATGAGAGAACAGCTGCTCTATCAAACTTTAAGTGAATTCAAATATCACGTTTTAACAAGAAAATCACAAGAGCTCACCAGCCATGCACAGAAGAAAGAATCTTGAAGCCAGGAACATTGACATAGACATAGACATCCAGAGCGAGGGAACTGTAGATAGTACTACTGACTTTCGATAACAGTATCACACATTTTGTTACACAAGAAGCCCCGATTTTGTTAGCTTTACTTGGGTATATACTTATCAACGCCTTTTCGAACTGGGCTTCAGTCCATGGATTTTGTACAGAGAAGTGAGCTGGGAATAAACAAACATGGGAAGGAACAAATTTCCTCATCCTGCCTGCCTCTGGGGCCTGGGCTTGCCACGACAATTGTTTTATCAATTTGAGCCAATCCAATCACCTATGTCAATTTAAATCACTGAACTGAAATGGGAGACCGCAAGATTATTCAATAATTTATAAGTTGAATTTTATTAAGGCCAAAAGACTTATTCCCACCCCAGGTATAGTCAAAACCCCAAGTTTTATCTTCCAATTTTCAAAAACTCAAATATCCATTGATAAAACAATTTTTGTTAAAAATATCGGTTAGTATTAGGGGTAAAATTATTATTTATTAAAAAATTAAAATTTTGTTTTGTTTTCCTCTCCAAGTTTAAAAATTTTGTAATTTCCACTCACCCAAAATTTGAAAAGTGATAATTTCTCCTTTAGAGTTTTCTCCTCTTCTCTTTGATGATGATCAGCCGTCTCTGATTGTCGGTTGTCTTCCCTCCAACCTTATCTCTCCTCCCGATCTCTCTCCCTTTGCTCTCCAATGACTTTCCAAATGAAAAATCGTCTAGAAATTCAAACGATTTTTGTCTGAAAATCTAAACGACTTTTCTTTGGAAAGTCATCAGAGAGCAAAGGGAGAGAGACCAAGAGGGGAGATAATAAGGTTGGAGGGAGAACAGCCAATGGCTAGAGACGATGGATCATCACCAGAGAGAAGAGGAGAAAACTCTACAAGAAAAATTGTCATTTTTCAAACTCTCAGTGAATGAAAATTATGAAATTTTTAAATTTGGAAGGGAAAATATAATAAAATTTTAATTTTTAAAATTTCTAATAAATAACAATTTTATCTTTAACCCTAACTAATATTTTTAATAAAAATTATCTCATAAATTAATATTTAAAATTTTTAAAAGTTAGGAAGTAACATTTGCGATTTTAGTAGACCTCGGGTGGGAAAAAGTCTTTTGGCCTTTTACTATTAATCAGTGGGGATAACTCGGTTGGGGGAGCTTCAGACTGAAAATCTGAAGGTTGAGTGTTTGATCCATGCTCACTGCACAAATTTTTAATTTTAAGATATTTTTGTTTGTTAAATTTTAATATCAGCATATTTTTTAATCAAATAAATTACCATAGAGCACGGATCTTATTGAAGATTACAAACATTCGACACAGTTACATAGTATGCATTCATAAAAATATTATTTGAATTTGACGTATTGAATTGAAGACCCAAATAAAGAAATTATTAATATCTCCGACTTTTAATTTTATTATTTATTTTTTCTTTAATTAATAATATCCCAAATTTTGAAGTCCATCCAAATTGTTACCCAGAAAAATAAAATAAAATATTACCAAAAATTGGACTACTTTATACTCCAAATAATAAAAGAATCATATTAAATAGTAGAAATAATATATTAGAATATAAATAAAATATCTTTTAATTAAAAGTTTTAAATCATATTTTTTTATTTTGGTAAGGGGTTGGGCAACTGGTGTCGTCTAGGTTTGTGAGTTGTGAGTAAAAGTCGGAATTGGTTTCAATATGACTAATTAAAATAATTAAGAAAATTTTTAAAATAATTTAAAAATATATAAATATGACATAAATCATAAAACACATAGATTAGTCTATTGAAAGTTCACAAAAACATGATCAAAGGGGTCTTAATTGTGCCCTGTGCTTTGCTATCTTACCTAGTTGACATAATTCGAGAATTAGATGTATTACATCAAATAAAATATGATCTCATTTGACTCACAAATGTCTCTATAATAGATACGTACTGTATGATGAGAGTGATCGTAAATTTGTGACATCATCTCGTTCCAACTTTAAATGAAAAAAAATTAATAAAAAAAGATTTTTATTTACCCTTTTATAAATATATCTTATTTAGTTTGATTAGTCTATTAAATCAGTGATATCGGCAACATCAATATATTTATTGCATAACATCAAAAATATTTCATGCACCATGGTATATGAGCCACTAAGGCTTGAGTCAAATGTTGCCTATCTAAAATGAAAAACAAAACCAGAATTGCCTTTAGCGCGACCGGATTGACCCGGTTCAATCGGTTTATTCGATCTGAAATTTTGAAGTATGAATATCCGATATTTCCTTTTTTTTTTTTTAATAAAACGACATCGTTTCTGACATCCAGATATTGGGTTGAAGAAATGGGACACCCCTGAAAAAAAAAACAAAATATCTATACCTGTCGTATTGGCGAGATTCCCGGGGCGCGCGTCTCATTTAGCCAAACGCCAATCCATAAATCAAATAAAATAAAAAATTCACAGTTCTCTGTGTTTGTTCGATGTTGACCAGGTGATGAATACTGATCGCAGAGAAATTCAGTCGAACTCATCGTTGACGAGAAAATAAGATCAAGTGACTGACCAATTTTCTTTCCATAGATCCAATCCTCAGCTCTCTGTAGACGCCAATTTGGCGCCAACTCACTGGCGAGGTAACTTTTAAGCGATTTAATCTACTGTCGTGAATCATGATGGTTATCGTTGAAGGAATTTAAGGAAAATTAGAAGAAATTTCGGATGGATTCAGACGTAGCTTAGATGATTCTATCAGGCGAATTCATCACGTCACCGGTACTGTAAAGTTAGTGCTTTTTTGGTTGAAGGAGAAAGAGACTCTATTTCTGGTACAAGGTAATTTGATTTACTGTTTGCGAAATTAGTACTGTTTCTTCTGTATAATAAACATGTGAATTTAAAAGTTTTAATCCAGTATTTTTTTTCAATTTTATTACGGTGCTTAAGAAATTCGTTTTGATGGGCTGAGACAGGAAACTGTTTATCTATTTTTGGCTTGTTTTAATTTCTTTTTGTTGGGTTGTAACTCTTCTTTTCTTCTGTTTGGTTGACTTTTCTAGCTTTGAATTTAGTATGTAAGTTAGGAAAATCTTGAAGCTTTTACCTACACCTCGTTATAGTTTAATTATTAGAGCTCCACTGTTTTGGTAGTGTAATGAAGTATCATAATTTAACACAGTATATATATTTTTTAGCTTACGCCATTCAATAACTTTTTTTTTCTGGGATTTTTGTTTGTTCAACCGAATTATTGAATTTATTTGCATTCTGTTTTGCCAAATATCATATTATTCATATCAATTTATAAATTAAATTGTGCATAAACGCGTTTACGTTTTTTCAAATTTGATCCTTATTTTTTTTTTTCTTTGTTGACTTATTTAGCTTATTCACTGTAGTAATTCTTTATTTTTTTCTTTTCTCCTTTGGGTCTATGATTACCGGTAGGATATGGCAACCCCGGTTGAACCTCCAAACGGAGTTAGGTCTCAAGGAAAGCACTATTTTTCAATGTGGCAAACCTTGTTTGAGATTGATACAAAATATTGTCCCATTAAACCTATTGGTCGAGGGGCATATGGTATCGTGTGCTCTGCTGCGAACACAGAAACAAATGAGAAAGTGGCAATTAAAAAGATACATAATGCATTTGAGAGCCATGTTGATGCACTGAGAACTTTGCGGGAACTGAAACTTCTTCGAAATCTTCGACATGAAAATGTGATTATGTTAAAAGATGTAATGCTGCCCAGCCATAGGAGAAGCTTCAAGGATGTCTATCTGGTTTATGAGCTTATGGATACTGATCTCCATCAACTTATTAAGTCTCATCAGGCACTCACAAATGATCATTGCCAATATTTCCTCTTCCAGGTAAAATGACATTATCTTTGATAAATTTTCAATTGAGAATTTCAAACTTGTTTGAGCAATGTTAGGCAAGTCCTATTGTTGGATAGCTTGTGCTATGATTAAAATTTGTTGATGAAAGGTTCTTTGAAAGGGCCGAGGAAGTGTGGAATTGCTTGATTTTTGGTAATTTTTTGTATAGATTACTGCTGCAATGTGAAGGTGTGACATTCCACTCATTGGTCTTTTTCTTGTTTATTATGTGATGTGTTTTCATGTATTGGCATTGCATTTCAACATAATAACTAGTTGTCAGTGACACTTGAATTTTGTTAGATAACTTGTGAATTGGTGTCAATTATTATAGGCATTGTTAGATATTTAGGATTGATTTATACAGATTTAATATCAAGAATATGCAAGAAAGCAAGAAAACAGGCACAAATCAATTAACTTGGTTTGGATTTTACAAACGAAATCCTGTATCTAAGTCAGAGGAGATCCTCTTCAATCTATACCACCAATCAACCCAAATGAATTGAAACAGAGAAGCACTGAAAGAGTTACAAAATTCGTCACCGAATCCAGCTGAGATTGAATAGAGCAGAGAGATTTTACAAACCCTATCAGAACACAAGAACCAAAAAGTCGATGGAATTCACTAGAATTCTATCTATTGAAATGACCTTGGGCTTATATACTCAGGGTTAAAGTGGGAAATGACTAAACAGGTATTTACCCAAAAAAAAGAAGAAGAAGAAATGAATAATCAGGCATCCTTTCTTTGTTGAATTAGAGGTATCATTGACAACTTAGAATTCAATTTCCCTGGTATGGGTTTGGGATTCTTTGCAACCCTTAGACTAATTCTTTTCAACATGTCAGTAAAGAAAGGTGATAAGTTCCCAAGTTGGCTTATAGCCCTCTACCTGCACTGACTGACAGTGAGGGGCATGTTGAGGAGTATTAAATCCATTACAGATTTTGAAAGAGAATTTTCTGGGTAAATTTTTTTTTTTTTGTATGGGCCTATTCTTATGCCAAAATGTGCTGTCAAAGTCTGTTGGACATCATTTGTTTCCAGATTTGTTCGCTCACACCTCACATATGAAATAGTATTGTTATATTTATGGACACAAACATAACATCTACCCAGCAGGATAATAAAGTATTTAAATATCGGATATAGCATGTGACTGTGAATTTAATATGATCAGTTTTTACCTGTGATTATAGTTTGTTACTGTGCTATTGATTCTTTCAAATGGTTGATTATTGGCCAGGAGGATATCTATAAGTTTTTTTTAATAAGAAACAAGGGAGGATATCTCTGAGAGCCACTTTGCAACTTTTTTAAGCCATTTGAACTTATAAAAGGATTGTTTTGTATTTTACATCTGATCAAATCTTTTTAAGTTGTTGTGGGTTAAGGCTTTGCTTTATTGAGATTGAAATGAATTTTCCTTTTTTTTCCCCTGTTTCCACATTGCAATCAAATAATTGATGCCAATATATTACAGTGTTGTGGCAACAGTCACCAACCATGCTTACACTTTGTATGATGCCTTTGTTGGAATTTTATATTCTCAAATATACTGGCACATTATGTTGTAGCAAACATGTTTTAAATGCCTTCTTAAGTTATTCTTGCTTGAACTGATTCATATTTTCTGGTGTAGTTGCTTAGAGGCCTGAAGTATCTTCACTCTGCAAACATTCTCCATCGTGACTTGAAGCCTGGGAACCTTCTTGTCAATGCTAACTGTGACCTAAAAATATGTGATTTTGGACTAGCACGCACTAGCAATGGCAAGAATCAGTTCATGACAGAGTATGTTGTCACACGCTGGTACAGGGCCCCAGAGCTTCTCCTCAGCTGTGACAACTATGGAACATCTATTGATGTCTGGTCTGTTGGATGCATCTTTGCAGAACTTCTTGGCAGGAAACCTATCTTCCCTGGTACAGAATGTCTCGATCAACTCAAACTTATCATTAAAATTCTTGGGTGCCAGAGGGAGGAGGATCTTGAGTTTATTGATAACGCAAAGGCAAGGGAGTACATTAAATCGCTTCCATATTCACCTGGGACCCCTTTTGCCAATCTTTATCCCAATGCCCATCCTTTAGCAATTGATCTCCTGCAAAGAATGCTTGTTTTTGACCCCTCAAAGAGGATTGGTGTTACTGAAGCACTCCAACACCCTTACATGTGTGCCCTGTATGATTCGAGCTGCGACCCTCCAGCAGATGTGCCTATTGATCTTGACTTGGATGAGGATTTAGAGGAAGACATGATAAGGGAGATGATGTGGAAGGAAATGCTCCTTTACCATCCTCAGATTCCTGACGGCCAATGTTGAGGCATGGTCGAAATATTTTCTTTCTTCATTCAGTATCGAGGGATAGGGAGGTACTTAGCTTTAAATGAGGAAGGTTTTTGTCATTTCACCAGTTTTATATCTATGTTTTTTCTTTTAATAAACATGAAGAAACATGCATTAGTAGTGTTGTTAGTGCATGATATGACTAATTTTTATCTCTGCAGCTTGTTTATGAGCTTCAGTTTGAGCCTGTACTGTTGGTGGCCTTTTAAACTTGTATATAGGAAGGAGTGTTGTTGTTTGCTTCTTAAAACTTATCTTTTGTAATTAAATGTGTAGTAGGGAAGATAATGATATCATATTTTGTGTATAAAAAATTGTCAATCACATTTTCAACTTGTTTGCTTTGTTATGGTCCCTTGACAGCCGCCCAAAGAAAATCGGTTACCGTCCAACCACTTATGTTGCCTCCTAACTGAGACTTCTGGATTAAGGTGGATGTCTAATTTCTCTTGGGCGGTCCGACTTTTATAGACAGGCCGAAAGGGTGACAATGGCATTTTAATATTCTGGTTGGCTGCTTCCAGAGAGAGCCTTTTACACGTTGTGCTCTTTTTTCTCATCGTTTTACCATGGGTAATGCTAATGGAAAACGATGGTGGTTTTGTACTTTTGTTAAAGAACATATTACTGCACTGAATGGAATTGTGCTGTAAAATGAAGTAATGCTAAATACGTCTCACCTATTTGTTAAAGCAGCGTGCTATCTCATATTCTTTTTTATAGAATATTTTTTTAGATTGAAGAAATCTAATATCAGTTAGTATTAAGGTGGTTTCGGACGGAAAGTCTGGGGATCCGGTATTGTTTTTTGGTCTGAAATACTGGTGCATGCGGCTGTCCTACTCTGCCTTTCAAGTGGCTCAGGAAATGCTTAGCTTTTGTGCCATCATTTTTAATTTTGCCAGGCGTTGGAATTGGCCACCGTTTCGTCCATAAGGCGTGATGAATGCACGCAGGTTTTGTTGTCAAGTCAAATGGGCGGGCTGTTTGAGCTTAACCATGAAACCCTTTTTTTTTTTTGTAAAGAATAAGAATTCAAATAGGTTTGTCTTATAATACCCTTTTTTTTTTTTTTTTTTACAATAAAATTATATATATATATGCACATAATTTTATATACAAACAATGATATATCATAATGTGATTAAATATTATTTTATCTCTGATTTAAAACTATCAAATCATATAGTAACATGTCATTATTTATATACATTATTTGTATGTATAGTACTATTTAAAAAAAAAATCTGAATAGAGTTTGTTTTATAATATCCATTTTTTTAAAGAATAAAATCTGAATATGGTTTGTCTTATAATACCAGACAAAGCTCTTTGTTTTTCTGACTTGAATAGTTGGCGAGAGAAGGGAGAAATATCAAGAGAGACACTATCGAAGGAAGATAAAATGTTGGGAGGGAAAGGGAGTCAAAGATGTCGTCAGAAATTAAAAACTAAACCCTAGAGGGAAAATTTTATTTTTTAAAACTTGATATAAAAGAAAAATTATTAGGTTTTAGAGTTTAGAAAGAGAAAAGAGATAAAATTTTAGTTCTTTTTTAATATTATAAGTAAAATAATAATTTTACCTTTAAAACTAATCGATTTAATTATCTATAAATATGTAAATAGGTTTTCCATAGGTAAATGGGATTTTTTTCAAAATTAAATGGGAAAAAATTGAGATTAGTGCTTACTTTGGGTGGGAATAAATCCTTTGGCCATTTAAAATTAATTAATTACAAGTTGGAGCATGGTACAAAAGGCAAAATTATAGGCATCTACTTCACCTAATTAAGAACCACAGCTTAAAAAATTAATTAAGTACAAGTTGACCTCACATTTTGTCAACTATTCTATGGTCACCGACCATTTTGCCAAAGCGCTGATTTTCTAATGCCCAGATGCATGATGTCTCATGGCTCTAAGTGATCACAATAAGATGCCTCGATTATGAAGAATAATAATCTGGTATAAATTAATATAGGAATCAAAATTTAAATATCATATACGATAAGATTGAAGTTGTAAAGTGGTGAAATTTATGGGATTCTTTGTCTGCTTCTTTTTTTTTTTTTTCTTTTAAGCCAAGAACAGCAGCCAGTTTTGAATAACTTTGAACTAGCTTTATTGTTTTTGTTCTTGTGTGATTGACTGACAGATTAGTTGTATTGGGGAATGAATGAAACCTAATGTATCTGTTTGAATTCAACAAAAATGCACTGCTTTTCTGTTTCCGGGGGCCCTTTGTGCCTTGGAATTTGATTCTGATCCTCAGTATTTCTCCATTCACGACTCTTTGAGATGTTGGAGGCGTAAAGAGGTAAGAGATAGTTAAAGCTTGGTAGTTGATAGGCTGCTTTTGCCATGCACGGCACACTACAGCGGCAGCACATGGCTGTACATGTACGTAAAAGATATGCTGTACATTTCAGTCTCCCATTCCTCCAACAAAGCAATCTACGCACGTCAAACCAAAGGCTGCTAAAGAAAATATATCTATGACCACGAATTCTAAAAGTTTGCCAAAGAAACTGGGAAGACAAGAAAAAGAATAACCTATGAAAATCATTGCCCAGAAAATACTTCAATTAATATCACCACTCTCCTTCCACTTTTTCTGCAGACTCTTTAGTAAAAGCTGATCATATCTACAATTCCTTTTTTGTTTTTCCTCGGAGCTAGGGTTGGAATCTATTGAGCAGAGTTTTAATATAAATTTATTTAAATTTGACTCAAATTTTAAATATTTGTTTAAAATTAAACTCAAACTTATTTGAATTAATTGAAAATATTATTAGAGATCATCGATGGAATGAGTTATGTTAATATAAATAGTATAATCAAAAAAGAATTTTAATCTAACTTGACCTAAACTCTTAATCTGAAATACTAATGTTAATTCAATTTGAATTTTATTAAACATTAGCTCAATTAGAGTCTGACCCTACCCGAAGCTACTACAAATAAAATATAACACTGTGACTGTGAGACCCTACAAGACCGACCACTACTACAACCTTTTCTTGTGCTCCCTCCCTCTTAATAAATTAAGAAAAGTTAAGCAGCAGCAATCAAGAGTTTGGAATCAAACGTTTTTCATGTTCTTGATTAAGATATTGCCACTCAAACTAAGCATTTCTGTTTTTTTTTCAAATTATAATCCCTTAAAGATGCATGCAAGAAAGTGACACGAACACAAATTTTCCTTAATTTATAATCTTGTTTCTTCAAAATAGCAATAATAACATTGTCGAGGAATATTAATTATCTGTGGGGGCAAAAGAAAATCTGACGATTGGTTTGAATCAATCTTGAACTTGGAGGATGAAACTGATTTTCTAGAAGCTGTGGCATCGAGAAACAGTGAGCTGCAGTTAACTTTGAAAGCAGTATATTAATATTCCATTAGCACCACAAGATCCAAGCCACCTCTCTCATAGCTTTCATCATGGGGCCAACAAGGGATACTTGGATCGATTTGTTGTGATGGAAACTTTTTTTTTTTTTTCAGATTGATAAGGAAGTTCTGTTGGGTAATTTCCATATGAGAACTATATGCTCATTACCATGAATTTTTATAAATACATATTTATTTACTCTCTTGCCTTTATGCATTCGCTAGAGTTGTAGTACCAGTAACCAATTGTTATACGTAAAGCTTCATGTGCAGACTCACTTTCAAAAAAGCAATTAGATATAGAAGTAGTAACTTGTAGTTTGATCTAAAGACAGATATCTCTCGCCCAGAAAATGATTTCCCAATTAGCATTTCGTCTGTATAATATGCCCATGATGAAAATTAATAACTTATTGTCTTATCAAGATTTGATATTGTTATCTTATTGAAATCCCTTTTTATGTAATTGTTGAATAGAAAGAGGTCAAGCAGGTTTGCACGCCTAAACCAAAATGATTTCACAGCTCAGCCAACAATCGGGATCATAGAAGGAGACTCATGACCAGCTTGAACTTCCCTTTCTATGTTCGTCTTATTGTAATTAGGTCAGCTTTACTTTTGGATAATTATTATATTTTAGATCTGAGTTTAAGAAAAAAAAATTTAAAATATATCATCATTAATCATACTCAATCAACTAACATATGGACAGATTCGAACTGAATTTAATTTGTATAAGAGCCAATTCGAATCTAAAAAGTTTAATTCAAGTTAATAATGAGATATTAGATGAGTCAGATAAAAAGACAGATAAAATGAGAAAAAAAACTGTTGAATAAGATAAATATATTAACATTATTAATTAAAAATTGTCAGAAACGGTGTTAAATTATTAGAAAAAATGAATCTGTCAATTATTTTTTGACGACATAATATAATCAAGCTAGCTTGATCTGAATTCAAATTCGGATACTCATTCAAGCCAAACACCAAGTTTGAGCCGGCCGGCTATCCGCATATCATTGCTTCCATAGCATGCAAAAACTAGTAATTTGTTTGATGACTTAGAAGAGAAGATATATATTTTGGCCATGTGACACAAATTAAACCTGAATTTAATTGTTGGAGTTCTTTTTGTAAATGTGAGGTTAGAGAGTGAAGGAACAATAAAACAAGCTTTCCGAGTATCTTCTTTATTTTAAGATAAATTGGTGCAAGCTATTTTTGTGGCTTTGGCCACTCCACTTGGAGATTCTTTTTGTAAAAGTGAGGTTAGAGAGTGAAGGAACAATGAAACAAACTTTCCGAGTATCTTTTTCATTTTTAGATAAGTTTTTTGTGGTTTTGGCCACTCCACTCCCCCAGTTCCCATCTAAAGAAAAAGCCAAAAGCCATGCAAATGTGCAAGCATGAGTTGTTTCCATCGCCATTAAAACACCAAGTAGCTCAGCAACTCGGGGACCCGAACGTCAAGTAGCTTCAAAGAATTCTTATAGGATATTCTCTCATTTGGATTTTTCTAGAAATGTTTGTTCAAGAAAATTTAACTGAGTAACTATGATTAACAACTAATCATAAGATAAACAAACAAATAAGTATCTCCTATCTACTTAACGATAAGAGACGTGGGTAGATTTTTTAGTTCGAAGCAATATAATACATTAATCATATTCTTCTTCATGAAAAATTATTTCTTCCTTCACAGCAGAATATTTTTGTCATTGTAAATATTTTATTTTAATTCAATTATAATTTGAATAAATTTATAATATCATGTTTGAATCAAGAATCTCTTAATCATCTTATTTCATTATAACTTTTACTCACAAGTTCTGTAAATATGAATAACCATTTATAGAGCACACATATACAAGCAAACACACAGAGAGATCTATGAGAAACACATAAGCGCATACATACAATATCCCTTGCATTCATCCTTAATAAGATATATTAAACGGTAACTAATGAGTACACCGTAAATAAAAACATTTCAATCCTCAAGTCCTCAAATGAAATTATGTTAAAATTTTCGTGTCTCATATATTTATTTTCTTATTATATTCATATTTCATTATATAGACACTAGGGTTTTATCATATTCCCATTGCTACAATGCAATCGTAGTCGAACTTGTAGAAATCTCTTAGTTACGGACAAATCTAATCAAAGATAACCATCCCATTCCATTCAAACACGAAGTAGCTAAGCAACTTGGAGCCCAGACGACAAATAACTTGAACGAATCCCTGAATTAACCGCCCACGAAGAAATACACTTTAAAAAGGATGCCCTACCCCAGCTTAGAGGCTTGTCAAAGCACAATGTACTCTTCTGTTGATTATCTCTGCTCATATGTACCAAAAAATCAGCTTTTACTATCAGTTTATAACAATCTGACTCAGCTTCCTCGCACTTCCTTTGTTCTGTTACAGTCTTACATCAGTGGATCACATTAATCATTTCATCTAAAAATCACCGTGAACTTCAACAGTTCTTGAATAGTGATCAACACCAACATCAACAATAATTGGGGTAGAGAAGCCTTGCTTTGCTTATGTCACTTTGAAAATATGGGGTCTCTCATGCAGTACAGAAATTTCCCAGCTACAAATCTATGAGTTAAACTGATTGTGAATAGAGAAAGCAAAGCCAAGCCAAGCCAAGCCAAGCCGAGGAAGCCTTGTTGTTTAGGTGCTTGGAGGAGAGGGTCATTAATGGTCACCATCAAGAAGATGTTGAGTGAGAAACGAAGATCGGCCAAAGTGCAAGTTGTAAGAATTGATTCACTATATAAATTACAAAGGGATGATGATCATAGTAAATGGCATCATTCATGTCTTTTCTCTCTTTTCTTCTACTTTTATCATGATATTGGAGGGGATGTCAATAACCAGTCCTACTTTTTTCTTATATTGGAAGTGAAGAAAAAAAAATCCAATAAGTTAAAAAGTTTGGTTCTCCCTCTACATCAAAAGCAAGAAAGATGTCTACTTATATCAGCCAATAAGTTTTCTCTGGTGGTCTCTTTGTTTAGCAAGGGCACCAATATTACCAACTTTACTGAAAATCTTCCTATCCCCCACCAAAGCTTCTTTCCTACGCACCTTCTTCATGTTTCAGGAATTTCTCGTCTCTCTCTTTCCTTCTCCCTCATTTGGCACTCTTTCTTTGTAAGTGCTATTGCCATATACATGATCGAATATTCTAAAGCACAATTGTTGATTATGGTATCTGCTTTCAAAGGGAAAGCATTTCAACTGCTGCACCAACTATGCATTAATTTGTTATTATCAGCACAGTGGAAATTTTAACTTGGCCTAATTACTTTGTCTAACGGCTGCCTGCCTGGCTCGGCTGATTATCGACTCTATTTTATTTATATTAAAGATGAGTCAATTTGGTCCTCGAAGTTTGGCTGAATTACTTAAGGTCCAGTGGAATCTGTTCATTACAGTTAAGTCCTTGAACCTAGCAAATTGAAAGTACGGATACTTGACCGAATGGGTATGGACCGGGTCAAAACGCATCCAGATGGGTTGTTATATTCAGAAAATTGAAAGTACGGATACTTGACCCATGTGGGTACCCGCAATCTCATCACAAAAATAATTTCATGATTTCCTCTATTTTTCATAACACTTAAATTTCGAAAAAAAAATTTATCTAAGAAAATAAAAATAAAGATTTCATTTGTCCGATCAAAAAAAGATTTCACAAAAAAAAGGTATTTTAGACATTTTAAAAAGTGACTCTATTCTAGAACAACGCTTATTGGCCCCCGCCACCTATTGACTAGCTAGTTCTATTAATGGCTGCTGCAAGAAATTATTCATGCAAAAATATGATGGGCTATCCTTCTTGGATTCCAAAGAAAATCACCCACAGCATCGATCACAAAAGAGTTAAATAGTAATTACCAGAACAAAAAAAAAAAAGAAAGGCAAAAAGCAAATCTACCTATTTCCTTTATTGTCTAAGGTGCAATTTCGAAGGATTAGTATATCCGAGCCAAAAGTCGTCAGTCAATATAAACTTTTAACGCTTTAAAGATACAAGTTTATACAAATAAATATTCAAACAAATAAATAATATTAAAAATATTATATCGAATTGTAATAAAAAATTATAGATTAATATAAACTTATTATCTTTATCTGATTACCCCTTATGAGACGTCGTTTAAAAATAAAACTGTAAAGTCACTGAAGGTTAAAATAAACACTACCATATGGTTTTAACTGCCCTAATATATCTGGATCAAAGGAAGATGTTCAAGTTCTTGTGGGGGTATAGGTAATTGTACCCTAAACTAAACAGAAGGTTATGAGTTTTAATTATGTGATTAAGCCACTCTTTTTATGATGGATTTAGTTTGGTCTTGATATGATTGAAAGCCATCCACAGGGTGGAAGCCGGTTGGATTAATAGAGGCGGCGGCTATGGCAAAATTTGAACTTCTTCTCCTTTTTTTTTTGGGTCAAATGTTGCTTCAACAAATGGAAAGATGATTAGATGTGCACGTTAATTTGCTCAGGAACTGGCTTGATCAAAAGATTGACGTGATATTGTAAAATATAATATTTATGCATCTAAATTCATATTTTTTATAAATATAATAATATAATAAATATATAAAAAACTTTAAAAAATTTTAAAATATTTATTATATATTTTAAATTAGTAAAGTGGGAGTTGATTTTTTTTTTATAGATTTTGTTTATATTAATTAGATGAATAAATTAAAAATATAATAATTAGATTTATAATTAATATATTAGATAAATCAAAATTTTATAAAAATAACATGGATAATTTTGTAGATTTTTTTGTTATTTAAAAAAAATTCAAAGGATAATCTTCCGGATAAAAAGGGTGACATGGATAAATATTTGGTGGATGGATGAGAACTTTGCATAATTATTAGATTTCAAAACGAATCAACCAGACTTAATCATGACCCTTCGGAAGTGCACATCAGTTTCATAATCCCATTTCCCCTAACTTTTCCTTTCTCTTTGTAACCAATCCGTTTGATTTGCCTTTACTTAAATGTCCAAACTGCCCTTCTTCGTATCCACCCTCGAGGTCCCTTCTGAATGTTGGGAGCCGCTTGGCACAATTATAACATTACTTATGCCAAACATTTCGCACCCACCCAAACTTTGATGGAATACATTATCCACCTTTTAAGTTTGAAGAATCTATTTATACACCAATCCATCAAAATCAACATTAGTTTTAAGGTTTAATCATAAAAGATATTTTTGCTATTTTGTATATTATATAATAAGGTTAATATCGTTTACACCCATTTATTAAAGTCAATTTTGTTTTAACCCTTAAAAATATTTTTGTCATCTTGTATAATATATTATATGACTAAAATCATATATAGTTTTAATAATATAAACAAATTATATTTCTAGTGGAGCTATTATATATTTGTCTTTTACTCTTTTTATTTGATTTTTTCTTTTTTCTTTTGATTATTTGATTACATCTAAGAGGAGTTGTTAGGGCTGGATTCGAGCCGAACAAAGCTCGAGCTCGGCTCGGTTCATATATGGGTGGCTCGAGTTCAAGCTCGATTAAGATTGGCTCGTTTAGGGCTCGAATTCGGTTCGGCTCAGTTCGACTGATTTTTCGTTATCAAAACGACATCGTTTTTAATATATATTGGTCAAAACGGTGTCGTTTTATATCAAAATTTTTAATTAAAAAATCTGACGAGTAGTTCAAACTCGACTAAGCCTGGTTCGTTTTGTGCTCGATCGAGCCGAGCTAAATCGGCTCGAGTCCAACCCTAGGAGTCGTTGGTATCATGTTCAAAAGACGTAATGTAATAACAAGGAAACAAATTACTACCAAGTTAAAACATTTGTTGCAAGCCAAAGTCCCTCTCTCAATCTTGACCCTAAAGTTTCAATTTGACATCATTGTTATTGAGTCTAAAAAGCTCATTCGTACTCTCTTCACCTTCTTTGAATTTAAACCGTTTGTCAATATCGTTTTATCAATATTGTAATAGCATGTTGCCAAACTTTCAAATAGTGATCTTCTCAAAGGCTTTAATAGGAAGCACAAAATGCTTGTTAGGTGGATTACAATGGCCGCCTCTATTAGAGCAAAAAAGTTAGTCACAATAACAACAATGGAAGTTACATGAATGCACCACCATAGCTCTTTAATGCAATGAAATTCAAAGCACACATCGTAGATCTGATTATATTCAAACATAGACTTTAATAATTCTATAATAGTCTGATTATAGTTGATTTTTATTAAATCGTTATATCCGTATGTACTACTAACTATCACATTGATCAATTATTAACTTATTTTTCAATTTTGTTAACGGTTGTATCAGTTTAATAACTTCTCCATTAAAAATTCTAAGTCTTTTATGTTCAAATTTTAAAACAAATTTGTTTTAAAAGAGAACAATTTGTTGATTGAAGTTGTGAAGTATCCAATGTTAAAGAAGACATTTTTATCCATCCAACAACTTTTTATTTTTAATTTTTATAATTACTAATAAAGGATAGATAAAAAATTATAATATTTCTGGGCAGCCTTTCCACTACCTTTGTAAAAATTTTAACAGTGTTTATTACAAATTTAACATACAGTAGAAAGAGAAAACTTTTCAAATTCAAAGGGTCGCAAAGTCGTTTCATCAAAGTTGGGGTGGCAAATTGATTCAGCCCATTACTTAATAGTTATTTCTGGTACTGGTGGCGGTAAAAGTGAGGAAATTCAGTAACAGCAAAATGATGAAAAAGAGTGAAAGTGAGGTCATATACTTTAGTAGTCTCAGCCTTTGTCATCAGCTGGAATTGGAGGCTTGTGGAAAATTCGTATTCACTTCTTCTTTCACCCGGCGAATCTTCAGTGGAGATTCCTATGCTCATTTTACTTTATTAATTTTTATGTCTTATTTTTCACTTTCTTTTCCTATAAATTCCCCTCTGAATACTCTCATAAACCTCTTCCTCTTTCTCCTCTCTTCTTCCTTTAATTTTATATCTCTGAATTTCTGCTTGTTTCTCTGTCTAGTTTCAAGGGCTGAGGCTGTGCCGCTCTATAAACACAGCTGTTTTTCTTGATAGCCTTGGGGCTTTGTTGGCTTCTGGTTTTATACCAAAACCCCATAAAGTCAAACCCTGCCATTTTTACAGCAAATTTTTTGCTGGATCTGTTGCTGTTTGCGGTTCTGTTACTCTGCCAAAAAAAGTTTTTTTTTTCCTTCTACCTGTAAATCTTGATGCTGAATATCTTGTTTTTGATGTTCGAGATTCATGTCTCCAGTTCTAAGTGAAATCCTTCGTTCAGGGTTTATGATCAATTCCTCTCTCAGACGCAGGACCCATCTTGTTCAATCTTTCTCTGTTGTGTTCCTCTACTGGTTCTATGTGTTTTCATAAACAATCTTTCTGCCTGAGATTTTTTACTTTTTAGAGCATATTATAAATATATCTTATACAATAACTATCTGAATTAGCTGAATATTGTTATTGAGTAATTGGGTCCTGTGTCGTTTTGATCTATCAGGTTAAGCCAACTGTGAAGTCTTTTTTTACTTTTTGGTTTATTAGTGTGTTCGTTTTGTGTTTTGGTGTAAATATATATACTGTTATTATGGCTTCCTCTAGTGGGAATTCCACAGCTTCCACTCTGCTTCAGAACTCTAGATCTGAAGAGGATCTACAGCTTCTGATGGACCAAAGAAAAAGAAAGAGAATGCAATCAAATCGAGAATCAGCCAGAAGATCCAGGATGAGAAAACAGAAGCACTTGGAGGATTTAATGTCCCAAGTAACTAAGCTAAGGAATGAAAATAACCAAATCCTTACAGGCATCAATTTCACCACCCAGCACTACATGAATCTGGAGACTGAAAACTCCATTTTGAGGGCTCAGTTAATGGAACTCAGCCATAGACTTGAGTCCCTAAATGAAATCCTCAATTTCATCAACGCAAATAATGCAACTTTTGAGCTGGAGGCTGATCAGGGTCTCAATCCAATTCCATCTGACACCCTAATGAACCCAATGAATTTGATCTATCTAAACCAACCCATCATGGCATCTGCAGACATATTTCAATACTGATCATCATCATCATCATCATCATCATCATCATTTGGCAGATATTGGGGCAAATTATGGCTGTCTTTGTTCCTTTTCTTGGTGGTATTTGTCATGGTCCTAATGAGTGGATGGGAAAAAACTACTATTATAATATTAGTTCTTGAATATGAGAAAATGGCATATTAGGAGCAATGGTTTATTGGGTACTTGGCTTTTGTAATGTGTGGACTATAAATATGGTGTGAAGGTATTGGGGGTGTTCCTGGTAATGAAGTTTAAGTGTGTGGCTTGTTATTTTCCATGGCGTTTTCTCTTTTGTCTCTGCATATTTTCTTATTCTATGATTGCTTTCTTCCACCTCTATGCAAAACAAAGTCTATAATTGATGTTTAATTATAAATGGTATTCTTTTTCTGGACGCAACCTTCCAGGTCCAGCCAGTGATTTAATGCAAATAAGAATTAAAGAGGATGTGAGTAAATATAGTTGAAATGATTTTATATGTATAGTAGCTGGTTGGTGGATTTAATAATGATTGACAAAGAAGATGTTTCCCATGGACTGGCCCTTCTCCTTCAGCTGGCTCACCTTTTTAATGGGTAGGTAGAGTAGCCAGGCATGCCACGGGTTTTTTGGGTCTATCAATTATTCGAAGATTGAATCTACTAATTTAATCGATTAAATTAAAAATTAATTCTAAATTTAGTTTGATTAATATAAAAAATTAATTTTTATTATTGATTTAATTAAATTTGTTCAAAAACTGAATTTGATCAGATGAATCGATAAAAAACTAAATTTAACTTTTAAATTTTAATTTTTATTATTTTCGGATTGAATTAGTTAAACCATAAATCAATTAATGGTGTAATGCTTTACTCTTTTCAGTATTTTATTGTGGATGGCTTTTGACTCGATGAAAACTTTATGCAAGAACATTAAAAAACAAAATTAAGAGTGAAGGAGACGCAATTACTTGACGACATTAAATTGGAATTTGAACTCAACAATATTTTAATGTGGGCTAACATTATAAACAATTTAGGAATGAACTTACATGTTCAATAATGATAAGTCTCTTAGGAAGTATTTGATTTGAGTAATGTTTTATCATTAAAATTAAAAAATTATATCAAAGATAAATTATTAGGTATAAATTATTATTATATTTGATAAAATTTTATAAAAATGATCATTGGATTTGACTAGAAATAATAAAAAATATTAGTATATTAATTTATTTAAATGTCTTTTAGTATATTTATTCTAAAATATTTTATATTATTTGTTATATGAATTAAAAATAAGATTATTTTTATATTAAAAATTTAATAAATAATAATATAGTTATAATAAAATGAAGATTATCTTAATAAATTTTTAATATTCTAATAATTAGATTATTTTTATATTATTTATCATATTACTATTTAATAATAAATAATTATTAAAATATTGTATTAATTATAAATCAAATCAAATAATTTAATTAATAAAAAATAGATTATCGAAATAATATTTATTAACCAAACTTCTTTTAAGGTTATTAAGCATTTGATAGGTTCAATAACTTATTGTGTATTGGATATATTCTCTTTTAAAAACTGGTACAATTTTCCGTCGTTCAGGGATGTTTCAATCTTTCAAGAAAAGAAGACATATTACTTGAAAGCAAGAAAATTTCAAGAAATTCTGGATTCAAAGTACATAGTATAAGGGATTCCTTTAACTTGGTCTAATTCAATTCAGTATTTTACAAGTTGTAGGTAAATCCTACGGATTAGAATTGGATACTCTTATTTGTTCTTGCAAAAATCAAATCCAACATTTTTTTACCGACACTTTCATGCAAACATTAGATTTCAAAGTAAAGACATCTGCTCCAGTCCCTTTTTGTCATCTACGGATTAAGAACTGGGAAGAATCAACCAGGCGTATGCAATTACAAGTAATTGCAGCAATGGGGTTCGTTGACTTTTATATATATATATATATATTTGGAAGAAAGACAGATTAAAGATAAAGAGAAATGGTGGTTCGGAGATTGAAATATCGGTGGTTGTATAGAGGGTAGATAGAGAATAAGCAAGCAGGCAAACGCCAGTTTTTAGGGGACAAAAGCACGATTCTAAATGCAGAACCAGCTGCAGCCTGCATACTGATTGCTTTGTCAATAAAATCTTAACGTGCGAGGTTATGATAAGATAAATTGTACCATGGAAGAAAGACAAGAGCAAAGATACAAATTATTTTTGAAAAAAGATCATCATATCCTTCTCTTGTCTGCTCTTGATTTTTTATTGCTGTGCCAAATAATTTGCCTAGGTTCAGTGCATTTTGATTGAATTTTCAACTCGTCCCTTCAGGCATTGCACTTTTGAGTGCCAACTGAACTACGTACATATATACAACGATTGATTCTGTAGTTCAGTCAATCTTGATCCTAATATGGTTGTGTTTATGCATCTTTTAAAGGGAAACCGTGAGATAAATGAACGTTTAAGTAGATAACATCTCAAGGACCGTGTCGACAAATAAAATTACATGGCATGTATCATATGTATACCATAATCAAAATAATGTTATTTATGGCTGTGTCAGAAATATATTAGACTTATAAATGTAAAAATTGAAACTCGTATTATACAAAATCAATTCACTTATCTTAAAATATAATTTACCACACTTATATACCACTCACTCTTATTAGATGTAAGATTTTTTTATTTTAATTTCTAACACTATATCTCAAGTACAACTATCATAGGTTATTAAGTCTGTTATTTGACTAAATCTATTTGTGAAAGAGTGTGTTCTTATTTGTTTCTAAGAACACCCCTACCATCTAGCTTTGTGCTCAATACCATATTAGAAATATATTAAGTTTACAAGTGTAAAGATTGAAACTCGTATTATACAAAATCAATCAGAGTGTATTAAAATCTAATCTAACACACTTATATACCACTCACTTTTATTAGATGTGAAACTTTTTTCTTTGAGTTTTCAACATACTGAATCAATACCAATATCCCACATCAATTAGGAAATTATCAAGCTATTTTATTTTTAAGTGTTTCTATCCTAAAAATTAACATATTACAATAGTAAGAAAATATCAATCTTTCAACTTCAAAGAATAAAACTTTGCCGTTTTGGTATAGTTTAGATGGGAAATAATTGTTCTCTTCTCCCCTTAAACAAAGATGAAATGGGAAAGGAGAGAGTAGGCCAATTAACGAGAGCCATACAAAAGCAGGAGGCATGAAGATGGTGGATTTAGGTTGAGGTAAAATCATTTAGTAACAGAGCAATATCTACAACGGGAAGCAAGTATGTGATGAAATCATCTGTCTCCACTTCCTTTCAGTGTCTTCATCTCAAAAGAAAGTTCCAGGATGAATAATATTTTAATTAGAAGATGATGAAAGCATATGACCCATCATTAATAGAAAAAAGAGTAGCATACGGTTGAGAATTTGGTGTCATTTTCTGTGCAATAATTTAAATGGCTTCGTGCTGCAAGTAAAGTAAATTGTCGCACACGAGTGGAGTCTCTTTGATCAAGTTTGTGTTTTGTTATTAATAAAAATCTTGTGTGGTGGGATGGGATTATATTTGAAAAATAAAATTATAGGCTCATATTTTTTACTTAGAAATATAATGTCCAATTATACCCAACATCTCAGTATAATTTGTTGGTGTAAGATTTGTTTAAAGGTATTATATTAATTAATGTAAAAGTCCGCCAAGTTACATTCACCTCAGACTCGATGTTAATGTTCACTTTTGAAAGTTTTGTTTTTAGATTTTACAATCCAAAACATGTTTTAACCATGCGTGACTTGGATTCGAGTTTCTTTCATGCGTGTAAAACCCCAAAAAAGTTACTTTAAAAAAAAAAGTTCTTACACTACTCACAAGGTTTCTTTTTTCTCAATCTAGTATCAAAGACAATGAACCAACTCAAAAAACACTTAATATTTATGTTAAATTTGCTTTTTTCACAGTGGGCCGCAGCATGAAAGGCAACAAGGAGCATGATGTGAGACTAAAATGATCTGCCCACCATTGTATAAAATAAGCCGAATAATTGAGGGCAAATAAAGCACCACTTCAACTCAAACAAAATTTAGTTAAGTACTAATTGCATCATCTCGAATCATATTCATAGGTATGGCAAGTTGGCCTTGTAGACAAACATGAATCATTTTCTAGCTTATTATAACTAAAATATCAAATCATCGACCTGGTAATTTGGGGTCCCCTGTCGACCAACAAACATTACTCAAACTGGGGAATTGGCAATGACCTCTACCATTTTCATAATTTGATGCTTTCATTTCATGCATCATACTAGAACATAAGATCATCCATGACAAAGGCTCCGACTGGACTCAGTGTTAACGCAATCAAGATTGACAGTGATGCATAGTGATATTTCCAAACAATAAAGCTAAGAGTTGTTCTTGTTTACCTAAGTCGGATAGGCTTGGTTGTTCTTGTTTCCAAACATAAACTTGGTGTATGCATGATAAGAAAGAAAACAAATACAAAACATAATAAAAATGGGACAACTTGGAAATAAAAACTCAGAAGTATTCATCCTTTATCGGTCTTACACTGTGGATATATTGTAAAATTTGAAAACAATAAACATCAACACACTTCAAGATTTGTGGGAATACATAAACATTTGATATCTCTAATGTAGATCTATGTTTCACTCACATCTACATGCCTAAATATAAACATGATGAGGTACACCTAAAACCATCTGGAGGCAAGTTTAAGTAATAAGAAAAAAAAACCAAGGAGAAAATTTTATTTCCAATTTAAACCTAGCTACATGCCACCCCTACATTCATTAGTGACATACTGGAACAAGAGCAGCTGAAAATGAGTGGCAAGCACAAACATAATGGATTACATATACAAGGCAGTTTTCAAATTAATTCATACATTTCTACTCAGAAGAAACAGTACAACAGAACCACCAGAAAATGAAAAACAAATATGGTCTCCTAAATCTACATCCTTACTTATATGGAAATTCGATATATGCAGCATCACTCACAAAAGGGATGTGAGCATACATACCAGCAAGAGCACACCCTATAGCCTCTAAAACATTGAAAAGGAATCCAAATGCCATAATTGTCCAAAAGTGCATTCCCACATTACCCCAGTATCCCACATGTGGCATCCAACAGCTCCCGGTTCCTATCACCTGGAGGCCAATCTCCAATAGCATGTCTATTACCACATGAAATCTGAAAAAGTGAGGCCACTCTTTTCTCCTCACCAACCAAGATATGTGACAAAAACATTTGCCATAAAAACGTGCACGGCAATGTGCCAGGGCCTTCAAGGATTCGGTAGGTGACCATTTCAAAGTCTTCTTAAAAAAGGATGTAAGTTATATGTTGTCTCTGCAAACATCCATGTCTCATGGAGAGACATTAAATAGGGATGCATGCTAAAGTAGTCCACCAACACCTTGGTTTCTCAGTCATAGGAGGATAGAGAAAGCTGGATGGAACATCCTTAGAAACTCGAGGTGACAGATGAAATCTATGTCTTCAAGCTAAGGAGCGAATTGTGAATGACAAACTACCTTGATCCCCACTTAAAAGTGGGGTTGATGTAGCATATAGGTGCAAGAGTGAAACATCTACAGCTCAAAAAATATAAATTAAAATGAAAACAGCCTCTCTTAAGCTCTGGGGCATTTCAGAATGCTAAGGAGCCGATATAAAATTTTTTGCCAACTTAAAAAGAATGGTTTAGCTTTGCGATAAGCCTAATTCAATGTTCAACTTGAGATACTCTTCTCCGTGTGGCAAATGAGAGAGAACTCTGTACAAGTATAAATGTACCTCCAAAAGACCAAGATTTCCACTGATGAGGTCCCCATGACCTACTGGTACTTAAGTTGTCGCATGAAGGGGAAAACATGGCACACTTGCCACAACGGAGCCACTCAGCTTTGCCTTACATTCTTTAGAATTTGTAAGGGAACAACCAGAAAGCATTGTGCATCCATTTAGAATGATTGCCAAAGCCTATATGAAAATCAATGTCAGAAAGTTGTAGGAAACATGTATACTCAAAATACATTGCCCATTATGACATTACCAAGATCAACATTCCATTCATATCTAGCACAAAGACATGAATTATATATTTAAAAAGCTTCTACCAAAGATGACAAGTTACAAACCATGAGTAGATATCATCAACATTGTGCACCAACTCATTAACAAAATAAGATGACAGCAACTGCAGCCAAAAACTACATTGAGCATCTTATGCACCTTGCTAACTGCTCTAACTCGTTTTATCAAACAAGTTTTAGCGTTTCTTGCTCTCCTCTCTCGCCTCTCGGTTTCATAGCCTATTCTATCTTTGTGAGCGGTAGATTTCCGTTCTAATTAGCCGGAGTGACTATTTTTACGGACCAGAGTTGGGTCAAATGTATAAAATCCAGACCCCTCTGTATTTTAACTTTGAATTGACCCTTAATAGTTTTCTAAAGTCAGCCCAGTTTAAATTTTGTTTTGGGCTCTAGGCCCGTATATAACTGTGGTTGGCGTGGCTGACTAAACAACCCCACCTGTGGATTCAGCCAGAAAGGGCAGAGAAAAAGAGAAAGCAAGAAAACCGGACCGGCGATAAGAGATCTCTTCACGCACTAGAAGATCAAGATAAAGGCAAGACAGACAACAGAATCTCCGGCGAAGCCCTTCTAATTGGAAAAATATTTGACTTGTTATCGACCATAAAGAAGTTCCAGTGTCACTTCGATATCTTACCTTGCAAGGGTGAGCTGTTTGCCTGGCTGATTTAAACTCGTATATTTTCCGTAATTATGTTCGAATTTTGTGCTTATTTTATTTTCTGGACTGCAATCGAGTTGTATCCTTTCTTCTCAAAGCCCTGTTTTTTTTTTTTTTTTTATATAGTTCGTGGCCTGTTGTTGGTTTCTAAGCTTGAATGCTGGGGTTTAGTGTTTGTGGTTTTTCTTTGTCTTTTTCCGGTTCAAGGACGAGCTCTCCTTTGTTATTGCTTAATTGGAAACGATTTGATTGTTCATTTAATGAATTGGGATTGTTTTAATTGCATTTTGCTTTTGGCGGAAAATTACTAATTTAACTGTTTGCTTCGGGTTGTGATTTGCGATTGCTTTTAGTTGAAGTTAAATGCATTTAATTATAATTTGGTGGAATCCGAAAACCATTATTTTTTGCCATGTGTATGACAGGAAATAGTAGATGTAATCTCTATGCAACTGCTTCGCGTTGTGGTTTCCTCACAACCTCTAGATTTCATGCAAGCTCATTAGATAGGTCTTCCTGTATATGAGTGATTATGGGGTCAGTTTGCTGTGTTGCTGCTAGAGATGGAACTGGCCCAAATAGAACTGGAACTGAAACTTCACATGGGAACATCACATGCTCACCAACATGGAGCTTTCGTGGGGATCATCAAAGGTGTGTGACTGGTGAAATTGAGGATTCTTCATACCAAGTGTCTCAAGAAGTCAGCACAAACACAAGCAGGGTGATAAAAGGAGTATTAGGTTCTGAAAGGGGTAATCTTTCTGATGGGGGAAACCTTGAGAATTTCAGAACACCAATCTCTTGTAAATCACTGGTTAATGGTGAAAGGGATGCAAATTGTATTTCGCTACCATCTGGTAAATTTTGTAATGGTCTCGGTTTATATATATACTTTGTTTAGATTCATTGTTTTATCATTTTAGAATCTCATAAATCACCGATTCATGGAGAAATGGCTTTACTATTTTTAATTATTTGAATTTAAATTCTTCAGAAATGTATATTCTGGTTTGGGGATATGTTCTAAACATTTTTGGTTGTCTATACGACCAACTATTCACCCTTTCTGGCTGCTTCTGAGCTTACTCATGCCAGACACCTTTGTCTGTTGAACCAAGGGTTTTCACATTGCGATTTTTGGTTAAGTACAAATAAGTGTCAAATGGATGCACTTTTCTTTTTCCTCTTTTTTGTGATTAATTTTCTGGAGACCAGCTGTAAAATGATTTCACATTTGTATATTTAGAACAATTGTCTCATCACAAATCTTGTTGACCTAATTGCATTGCCTTGTGTTGGTATCAAGCTTTTTATTAGCATATAACATGTGATAATTTGAGAATCTACCTGAAACTTTTCCTTTCCACGGCTATTTTAAACTATTAGGTTGTGTTACAGTACACTGTTATGCTACTGAAGATATATAAATTAGGATAAAGAGAGTCCACAAGTATAGTATGATTCACGATTCTTTTACTTGCTCAAATTCCATTTTATTTTGTGATTCCAAATGTATTATGGTTCATGGAATGCAACGGCTGTTTTGTTTAGTTTTTTTTTTTTTATTTTGTAGTGTATTTGATGTAATTTTTTGCTTTCTTGTTCCAGACATACCCATGGCAAGCAATCATTCAGCAGAATTGGGATCCACGGCTAGTAATTTTCCTGTGGAGGTGAGCTAGCAGAGGATGGTATTTATGTTTCTTTGTATTTTATTTTTTCTTGCTGATTCCCATGAATCTTATTCTCTCTATCCATGAATATACATCTTAGCCTCTTAACTTCGGATATATTAGGTGAAGAACATGGAAGAATCACCAAATATTGCTGATACATCAACACAGAAGCTTTCATTTTCCATACCTTCATCATTCTCAACACCAATAACTGATCCTTTATGTACCCATCCTCATCCACTTCCTCCTAGTTCAACTCCATCTAGAAGGGCTCGCAGATCACCTGGCCACAGGCTGTTGAGACAGGTTTCTGACAGTCGAATCTTAGGATTGAAATCACCTAATAATTACCCAGTATCTGAAGGAGGGTCTTCTGTCATACTTTCCATGTGCAGCAATGACTTAACTGCTGGATCCTATGGTGGCTCTTCTGATGGGTGGTCCATGCGCACTTTTTCTGAGCTTGTGGCCTCTTCACAAAGAGAGAGGTGTTCTTTTGACAGTGAACATCTGGGCTCTGGTCATGGCAATATAAGTGGATCCAGCAGTAGGTTCTCATGTTCACCCTCCATTGATCTGCAAACTTGTGGTGCATGCTCAAAGCTTTTGACAGAGAAATCTTCATGGTGTAGCCAGAGAATTGCTGCACACAATGAACTCTCAGTGGTTTCTGTGCTTGTTTGTGGACATGTTTACCATGCTGAGTGCTTGGAGGTTATGACTGCAGACACTGATAGATATGACCCAACTTGCCCAATATGTATGGTTGGAGAGAAGCAAGTCTCAAAGATGTCTAGAAAAGCTTTAAAAGCAGAAGCAGAACTAAAGAAAAAGTTCCATAGGATATCTAGAAACAGAGTTGTGGATAGTTATCTTGATGGTGAATCAGAGGATTTTGATTACCAAAAAGATGTCAAGCAAGATGGAGAATTTCCCAAGGCAGAAGCCAGTTCTAGTGCAAGGAGCTCCTCTGCAAAGCCTTTTTTGCGACGATATTTCTCTCTTGGGTCAAAGTGGAACAGATCACTAGCAGAGAAAGATTCAGTCCAGAAGAAGAGCTTTTGGGGCAGTTACAGGAAAAATTGAGTTACTCTAAACTGGTACTAGGTAAGGATTTCTGTTTCACTGTTGTCGCATTCCAGCATCTTTATTTTTGAAATGTTCTTATTAAAAGTATATAGCTTTGTGGATAATTTAGATGTTTCTCTTTTCAGGATTTCCCAGAAACGCTAGTGCTACGATTACTATGTGAACCTTCTGGCAGGCTGCCATTAGCCAGTCTGGCTATGATGCATTTGATAGCTGAAATCCTGGATTCCTTAATATTATAGATTCCTCCTTTCCTTTTTATGGTAATCCTATGACAGGCTTCTGTAGGATACTCGTCAGTCGTCATTGACCCACATGAATACTCGAGTTGAGTTCTAATTGAACCCTTTTTTACAGCCAGTTGTTCTAGTAGCTGAGCAGAAAAATATGGTGCAACTTTTGGGGCTTCCAGGAATAAAATGAATGTTATTGTGGGTTTTTGGTAGTAATTATGTCCCTCTTTTTTTTCAGTTGTAGAAGACACTGGACCAATAAAATTACGTGTATAATTTATGTGTACAAACAATTGACATGTGATAATATAATTGAATGATGTTTTATTTCTAATTTAAAATAATCAAATCATATGATGATATGTTATTATTTGCATATAAAATTATACGTATAATATTATTTTATCTGAAAATGTTTTACTTGTAGTAATTTTGCGAAGATGAAATGAAATATTGCCTACTTTTAATTACTTATGTGTATGGTCTCATGAAAAATTCCAAATAACTGTAACAGATACAATGCTGTCAATGAAGTCTGTAGAGGTGTGTATGATTTAATTTAATGTGATTTGAAAGTTTTTTCAAATAAAGCTTAGAAAAACGTTTTAAAAAATTTCTAAATCAAATTAAATTATTTTAAATTTCAAATAAAATCAAAAAAATCTAATTTAATCTAATTTGAATTAAAAATTTAATCTATTAAAATTATTTATTTTTAAATTTTATAATATTTAATAAAATTATAATTTTTTTAAATATAATCTAAATATATTAAAAAATAACATTATTGGTGTGTCAGAAGTGGGATTTGAACCCACGCTCTCTTTCGAGAACCAGAACTTGAGTCTGGCGCCTTAGACCACTCGGCCATCCTGACAATTTGATATTTTGTTATATATAATTAATTATCTAAAACTATTAAGTTATTTATTATAAAATACAGCTACCATTTTCGGGAAAAAAAAATTAATTATAAGTCGATAGCTTTTCAAGTGAAAATGGATTGTAACTGAGCCCACATTTCAACTCTCAATCTCAAATTTAACGCGAGTTAGAGTTCATTTTTCTAAATTTATTTTTCCTTCAATTAGGGTTGGATTCGAACTGAGTTGAACTCGACTCGATTCATATATGAGCGGCTCAAATTCGGCTCGAGCTCAGCTTAGCTCGGCTGGACTCATTTCGGGCTCGCATTTGACTTGGCTAGTTTTTTCTTATCAAAACGACGTCGTTTTTAATATATATTAATCAAAACGACACCGTTTTATATAAAAAATTTAAAAAAAATCTACCGAACCAATTCGAGTCAGCTCGAGCTCTGCCTAGCCGAGCTCATTTCAGGCTCGAACCGAACCGAGCTAAGCTCGAACTGAGCCAAGCTCGACTGGATCCGAGCTCATTTCAGGCTCGAACCGAACCGAACCGAGCTCGGCTCGGATCCAGCCCTACCTTCAATAATACTGTTGACCATCTCAAAAAATCCAAATTTAATCTCAAACCGTTCATTTAAGGTGCAAGTTATACTCGTATCAACTCTTGCTCAAAATTGACCCGGTTAAACCCTACCCCTGGTTGAGAGTGACTTTTCACTTCACCATTCTCAAGGGTCAAATAATAATCTGAATATAATAACCCTCTCAATACAAGTATAGATTTCCACAATAGACAAGGACAGCATAAAACACAACTTAAACAGTATGAACATGCTGAACGATTTCAAGGTATCATATTCCAGTATCTGATTTAGTTTTTCAACTAATTTCTATATTTCAAGATGCCAATCGTTAGGTATAATTTCCAAATTAAACTAGTCCATATTCCACTGATCGTCAAGGCTGGAATACATAGATATGTCTACAGCCACTTACAAAATACTATATAATTATTGCATTAGCAACTGTGAAAATATGTAGTGATGTTATGAGCATAAGAAACTGCATTGATATGGCTTCTCCATTTGGTCAATAATGCTCTGTAATCCTGATTTATAACTTGGATGCAACAGCCTTACGCTTAATTCTTTCTTGATACGAGCATTAGAAACTCGCTTCTCACCCCTCAAACTTCCCTTTTTACCAAATGGTTCTGCTTCCTCCATAGATTTGCTTTCTTTGTAGGTGCCAGACCACTTTTCTTCAATCAAGTCCAATGCATATGCAAATACCTCTTCTCGGGGAGCAGGGTAATCATCAACAACATTGTATATATTCCTGAGAAATTGTAACCCAAGGGGTTAAGTAAAAACCATTTCCCTGTTTCAGGCTAGGCAAACACAAAAGATTAAAAAAAGAAAAAAATGAACATGCTCAAATAGCACTAATCGTGAATGACAGATCATCACTAAAAATATATGCCTGCTTCCGCATACTCTTGTATGTGCACTGCATGCAACCAACTTTCTATAGTCTAATTCTCAAGCCATGGCATGTGTGGCCACAAGATGACACATGAAAAGCGCAAGAAACGTTTAATTTGATCTTCAGAAATTTTAAGTTCTTCAGTTTCAGATTGACAGATTTTTCATTTTCATTTCGAGCAAAGTCTACTAGAAGATTCTGTCGTGATAGTAGTGCACATATAGAATTTTGAACTACTATTTCTCTTGGCATCTCACAACTAGAATAAATCATGCACAGAACAGAACTGTGTTCATCAAGGTTGACATTAAAAGTTTACCCAGAAGACGGTTTTTGAATGCTGGCCTTAAGTACTTGACAGATGTCATCAACATGAATTCTGGATGTGTATTGCCCGGAACTTCTCAATTTCTGGCTTTCTGACAGAGGTACCTGCTTAACTATTGTGTCAACAGCACTGCAAAGGAAAAGAATTTCTCAGAATATTGAGCAAATATTAGCTCCATTTGAGCACAGGCAATAGACCAAAATGAACATTTAAGTGATCAGTTAGCAAAAGAAGATCAAACTATGGACACAGATACTATGAATTAGCTTTGCATAGTCATCACTAAGCAATTTATTAATATTTCAGCATGGATATGTTATCATTAATCACACATACAAACCAGAGAAAATCTAGAATTTATGGCGCATCTCATATATGGATTCCAACCTCCTGCCAGGGCCATAGATACCTCCAAGTCGAAATACTTGTGCTGAGAGCCCAAGATCATGTGCAAGATTTAACCATCTTTCCTCAGCAGCTAACCTCAATTTACCCAACTCAGTTGTAGGCTTAGCTGGGTACCTGCCACAGGGTAATAATTACATTTTGGCAAGAACTAATGTTAGCATATCTCAACAATTTATGCAGAAAGGATCAATTAAGAATCACTCACTTACTCCTCATCTACCCAAGCACCACCACAATTTCCATATACACCTGCCAGACAGAAGCAATAATCAATGCCCTAGTTCAATGTCCATTAAGATTATGCCAATACCAGTGTGAAAAAACGCTACTTCAAGTAGCAACAATTCATAAGATATATTCAGTCCATATGTTAGTGATGCTTCACTTTGACACAGCCACTATTGTACATGCATGTATATAATAAACAAAATGACTGAATATGCTCATACACTAGTACATATCTCCACAAAACAAATAAGAAAACAATGCACCAAGATAGTTTATACACAACTCACGGATTTTTTTTTTCATATTAGAAGGCATGAGATTACACATACATCTGCTCTAAACCAACTATGATTAATACACACCAGTCGATGACAAATAACCAAGCCACTGAAGATGTCCATCCACTAATGTACTTCGTAAAAGTTCCATATGCTGAAGCATCTGTAAATTCACAAGAAAAAACAGTGAGGCAGACAGCCAAGCACACTGAGAGTGATCATTAAGGGGAAAATTAAACGCAAACTGATGGAACACTATTGCATACCGGATCACCAACACCAACAATAGGTGGGATAGAAACAAGAAGATGAGAATAATGTTTCAAAGCATCTAAAATCCTCTGTCTGAGAAACAAAAAGAAATACAAAAGTAATAGTTAATTTTGATCAAATATTATTTAAAAATTAAAAAAAAAAAAAAAAAAACACTCACTCAGGTTTATTAGCATTGAAAAGGAAAACATCAAAACCCCTCTCTTGAAGTTTCTCCTTTTTAATATCAGTTGTGCAAGTCCCAGACACAACCCTAATCAAGTCAAAAAGAGTTTCAACCTAACACTTCAATTTTTTAAAAAAGAAATGTAAACAATAAAAGAGAACATGAATTTTACCAGCCTTCATTCTTGAGCTCTTGTGCGAAGATTTGTCCGATGAAGCCCATGCCAAGAATAAACATTTGGCCTTGAGATTGCCATTCTAATTTATAGGCTTGAGAACTGCTAAATGTAGCAGTTACAGTTGAAAATGGAAAAATATTTGACTGATGGGCCCTTGTATGACCAGGAGTTATTGGAACGGGGCTGAACCGTAAAGGAAAACTGGAAAACCGAGCCGATAATTTACAAAACTCCATCCGTTATATGGGATTAAAAAAACTTGTTATAATCAACGTATGGCCCATGGAACATTACGAATGGACTTGTTTAGCGAAAATGCCCTTTAAAATCTACAATGAAACTATGAAAGGGATCAAATCATATAATTATGTATGTAAATGGTTAGTCGTTCTAGAAAGCAAAAAATGCATAATAAGTCCTTTTTCCTTGGTTTTGACTTTAAATTGATAAATGATAAATTAGATAATAATTCAAGTCATTGGTTGAATTAATTTCTTTCAAGAAATGGTTTAACAAATAAAATAAAAGGCATCATAAAATGACAAGTTTACCTTCATCCTTGACCTACCAATATTTAGGAAAACCCAAACAAAAATGCCTCACTTCCAACTACACCTTGCAAATGGGCTGGGTGGGGCATGCAAGTTTAAATGAAGTAGGTAAGGGAAATGCTTATCCATATCCGCCCAGCCGGAAAGATGAACTGGCATACTAATTGACAACAAGATTTTATGCCTTCTATTTCCTTTTACCAAACTTTTTTTTTGGACCATTATTGATGCAAAATGAGAAAGACTCTGCGTTTCAGTGAATACTATAATCAAACAAAATCCCCATACAGTTTTGCAGCTAACTTCAAAAGACAATAAGCTAAACCTTATGATCTCCAGGGACTATAAACTTCTTGACTCCATCTATACTACCATCTTAACAAAATCAAATGATACAACTAAACACCATCATATCAATTCCATTGCTGAAACCTATGCGACTAAAATGAAAATGAAATTATTAGGAAACAATCCAAATAAATTATACGCTACAAGCCAGATGTATTCTAGAAATATCCCATTCTACTTAGAATTCACGCTCACAATTATCATAGCTTGCTAATCATCCTGAACCTATATTATAGTGGCACGATCTCGAATAAATTTTAATCTCGGCCACTTAAAATTACATAAATCGTCTTGGTTTAGCTATAAGAACAAAATCACTCAGAAAGGTGACGAGATTACCTCAATTCTCAAGTGAAAATCCAAATAAGAGACTGGGTTTTTGTTTCTCACCCATCAATGTTGCTGGCGCCTCTCTCGATCATGTGACGCTCTTCTCTATATCTCTGGTTTTTGTTCTGTATACTCTGAGGCAAGAAAAAACAAGAAAGAAGAGACAATAGCCAGAGTTCGGAGAAAGAAATGAAGCGCAGAGAGTGGCGCCAGGTTCCGATGGAAGAAGAAATAACCAAAACAAGGATGACTGTAGGAAGAGTGATGGGATACAGTCGTCGACGGTGATCGAGTTTGCTTACCGTTTATGCGACAAGTTAAGGTAGCGTGACAGTTGGCTGAAGGAAACTTGGCAGGAAAAGAAATAACCTAAGATTTTTTTTTTAAATTAAGATTTATTTTTTAAAACAAATTCCATGCACCGCCGGTATGCGCGCGCCCCCGCCGTCAGACATGGTTTCTTTGGCGGTAGTAGAGTAGACTCATGCCAAATTAAAATGGCAAGGCCCAACATGCCACAGTTTGTGTAGTGGCTACGTTGACCCATCAAGCTTTAAGACCCAGGATACAATAGATTGTGCTTTTATATAAAATAATTTTATAATCAGCATATTTTGGTATGAGTAAATAATTTTATATAAAATAATAAAATAATATCTAATTTAATAATCAGACATAATATTATATAAAATTTTATATGCATAAATTTATTCTTATATAATATCTTTTATTAATTAAAGCAGATTAGTGACAGCTCACAATAACCATGATTTGCTTGACAGATGAAGCAAAATGAATCTTATTGGTCACCTGCAACTACCAGCCTTTTTTAATAATTTAAATATTAATTAGGCATTTAAACATTCATTATTTCAGAATTTAAACAGTTAAACCTGTATTATTTTTAATAATTTAAATATTATAGATATGTATCATTTCCATTAACTACTTAAAAAATTAAACTTGAGAATTTCACTACTTAAAACAAGTGCCAACACTTGATTGAAGTCCAAATTTAACACTTTAAAACTGCATCGTAGATATTCACGTTGTAACATGTGTAGCTGCTAAGTTTGGGTGCCTTCCTGGCGCCACCTATTTTGGACACCTCATAAATGATGTTTCAACTATAAACAGGCTGCATTCCACCTCCAACTTCAACGGCCATTCTATTTCTTCTTGTTCTAGTCAACTCGGCTCCCTTTTCGTTCCCAGAAATTGGACCCTATGGAAGACAGGATTATAAAGTTTGTAGGATTTGGAGCAGTTTTATGGGCCACTGCTTTTCTGTTGGTTAGAAAAATCTTCCCAAAACGTTCTTTTGAATTCTGCAATCGTCTGGTTTCCTCCATTCATGCGACTTTAGCTGTTACACTAGCCTCGCTCTCTGTTGAAGATTGGAGATGCCCAGTTTGTCCTTTGGCTTCAGCATCTTCCTCTCTCCAGGTAACCACCATCCTGAGCTCTGGAATCTTATTTTTCAAGCATAAAATTTTCATGAAGATAA
Organism: Mangifera indica; assembly: GCF_011075055.1. Classification (NCBI taxonomy): domain Eukaryota; kingdom Viridiplantae; phylum Streptophyta; class Magnoliopsida; order Sapindales; family Anacardiaceae; genus Mangifera; species Mangifera indica. The sequence goes on along the minus strand of NC_058147.1, from coordinate 1,795,203 downwards.
ATGATGAAACGTGGTGTGTATATATATATATATATATATGCAGATGCAAACATTATCTGCAACAGTTGGTTATCTGATATATGATCTAGTATGTTGCCTGCTCGACAAGAAAGTTAATCTTGACAATATCGTTCATCATTTGGTCAGCATTGTTGGACTTGGAGCAGGTCTTGCATATGAAAAGGTACTCTATGATCTAGTATGTTTGCTTGGAGTTCTTTTTTGAACCTTTTTCCATGGGGAGATACTGTTAATTTTATGTTACATTTTATAGTGCGGATCAGAGTTGGTAGCTGCAATATGGATAACGGAGATCTCCAGCCCTTTCCTCCATTGGAGAGAACTTCTCAAAGAGCTCGGTTACAGGGACACTGCCCTTAATTTCTTAGCCGATGTAAGCTCTACTTCTTTGGACATTCTTGGAAATCTGTTGTGTCTATAATAAACAAAAGGTCAAAATGGAGGAATACCTACATTTTACCTATTGGGCACCTTCTCCTCCACAAAGGCTAGTTAAAAGTGATGAAACTTTCCCTCCTAGCCTTTTTCCCAACAGATTTGGGTAACCCAACCCAACAACCTTCGCTCACTTAACAAAGACTTGACACTCTTCATAACCTAAGCAGCATGAAAATGGAATTACGAAAATGTCAAGTCTTTGTTAATGACAACAACATTGCCAATGACAGTCATTTAACACGTGTCAATGCATTCTGTTGTTTTACAATAAAACTATGTGTATATATTTTTGGTACACAATTTATGTACACAGATGAGGTGTTATCATGTGATTAGATGTTTCTTTATCATATAATAACACATATTTTAAAATCACCTAATTATATGATGACACATAACTGTATATATGAATTGTGTACTAAAAATGAGTACACATAGCATTACTCGTTGTTTTATTAAGTATGAATTTACTTTTGGTCGATTCCTCATTGACCAACTTACTGTATTCTCTTGTTTTGACAAAACTTGGACCAGAAAATGTTTTGTACGTTTCTGTTGAAGCTCTCGACTCCATACTTTAACTGTTTTCTCAACTGATCATGTGAAATGGCAACAATCAAAGCCTGCAACAGTGGAGCTAATGGCGTCGTCATGGGCTTGAATTAATTCCAAACATTTAGGGTCTAAGATTCAGCAAGCTTTGAGCGTTTAATCCTAGGAGCCTGAATATAGCACTCTGTGTACTTCATCTACACTTAAATAGGAAACTGCATTTGAATTGTGTTTCAAAACATGAAACGCATTTCCAACTTTTTAATAATTTTCTAAACATGTCCGAAACGTTTCCTACTAGTTTCAAGGCGTTTGGAAAACCGAAACATTCCAGAAGCGTATAAATGCACCCCTTGGTGTGTTTCCGTGTTTCCTTGCCCACAACTAGAAATCCGAGGCTATAGGGATACAGGTTGAACCTCCATGTCAGTCGGCCTCTCACACATTAGAGGGTTTGCCACTCCTCACTACCCGCAATCCCTAGGAGCATTGGTGTACGGGGACTTGTTGCAGCCGGGTTTTACCTCTCCCATCCCAAAAACTATGAAAGGGGTGAGATTTTCTCTCAAATTTATGCATTAACATCTAATCCCGAATGACGTGGGACAACGCCTGACACCACCCTTCCCCCTAATTTATCCGAAGCCCAGACGCATGGCACTAACTTAACACAAGCTTCACCTGATTTATTTGAGTCTTTTATAAGACTTCATCGGAAAGGAAAAGAACTAACTATAGCTGCATGGAATTGGTCAGATATTATTTGCAGTGATATTCTCATTGGCAAGAATGGGATGTGGGCCTTATCTCACGTTCGTGACTCTATCAGCCAACAATCCAGTCCTAATCAAGGTAATGAATTTCAACTACTTGAACTAAGACTCTTCTTTTCCTTCTACAAACTTCGTCTGTTAGATATTAATACATTATGGTATGAAGTTCAGGCAATGGCAGTTGGACTACAGCTGGTGAGTGCTTTTTGGTTCTGCAAAATAGCAAGGATGGTGAGATTCAAGCTTGCCAAACGGACATCCAAAAAAGCTGTTTGATGGACTCAACTGAACCTAGTATTCATTCCTAATTTCCTGCAAGAATATTATTTTGGAACCCGCCAAATTGATCAATTGTCAGAGTGGTAAATCAAGGCCAGATGTCAATGTCGGCTTCATAGCCTTCTTCCCGGAGACATAGCCGGGGGTCTGTATTGTATTAGCGGTAGCAATAGCAATTAATAGTTGAAAAGAAATAATCACCATCGCAACTACCATGCCAACCACTTCTACATTTCTCCAACTTTCATTGCAGCTGGCCCAAAATTTAGTGCTCCCGACAAGTTTGCAGATTGCAGGGGATCACACTTCCCAAAGTTTCAAAAAACGAAAAAAAACCTCATAAATCAATAATAAAATTTTCGATATTATTTTTTAAATTTTCAAAATAAATATATAAATAATAAGTTATTATATAATTAAATAATTTTAAATTAATAATAAAATAATATTATATATATGTATTTTTGTTCTACTCATCGTAAATCAATAAAATTATCTATATTCAATTCTGACCTTGCAGTTTTTTTCAATTTCTCCTGCATTTTTATTTCATCACGTATTTCATATTTTCGATGGAATTTCCAAATTTACGAAAAATAAATTCCTTTTTCTTGTTGTAGATAAGAGAATCCTTCCTAGCCTATGCATTCTGGAAAAGATACTGCTTTTTTTTTTTTTTATAACTTGAATTTCAGAGTGAGTTTCTGTGAAGTTCGGACAGAGATTGTCAGATTGATATTGTTGACCGTTTAGAGTTTTGTTGGACTGTTCATGAGGCAATGTATTTGGTATAGTTATATTGGTATAAAATCAGGAAAACTTTCTTAAATTCCCATATTTTAACGCCATATCGATTCACACTATTGTTTTGGAAAACCATGGAGCCGCTCATTTCCAAACCACCCACGGCGACTGTGTTGAGTGTCAACCTGCAATTAATTAATATAAGAAATACAATTGTGCAACATCTTCTTTAGTGAAAATGCTGTGCTAAAATATAGTGCATTAAATCACCCAGGGAACTAAATGAAATAAATTTAAGAAAAAAGTAAAAGTAGCATCTTGTAACAAAAACAGAAAGCAATTACATCTGAAATCGCACTGCCCAGAATTCCTTGGCTCAGAAAATGTTCTTTTTTTTTCTTTTTTCTTTTTTACTCTTTTCCGAAATCAGCACTGTAGTGTGCACTTGATTCGAGTTTCTTTGCCTCATTCAACTTCCGGACAGCCTGCAGATGGTTCAAGTGTGGAACCAAAGCGTAAGCACAGAATGATTTGTTAAGGTCACTTGTAAAGTTAAATTATTTTTCTCCTTCCAGAAAAACTTCAGACTTATCATCGATTGATCCCTAACATAGATTGCTCATCAGAATCAAAGAATCAGAGCCTTACCTTCATGAAATCTTCATGGATCACGTAGTCACGCTCTGCCCGGATTGCAGACATTCCAGCCTCAGTACATACATTTCGGAGATCGGCTCCATTAAACCCCTGAAGTAATTACAGAAGTCAGTGTGTTGTAATAAAGCAACAAATGATGGAAAGACAAGCCACTCCTACTCACCTCAGCCAGCTTTACTACCGCTTCATAATCAATTTCACCATGCTTGGCTATGCCTGCAGCATGAATTTTAAGGATTTCCATGCGTGACTGTTCATTTGGCAATGGGATCTCAATTTTCCTGTCCAAACGGCCTGGACGTAGAAGTGCAGGGTCAAGGACATCAGGTCGGTTGGTGGCCATTATCATTTTAACCTACAAAATAAAATTATACCAATCAATTTTCATCCACTGCATAAAAACACATTTTACACACATGCATATCCAAACATATTCACATAATGATAAGTTATTGTGAAATTAATCATTTTGTTACAATAATCTATGCCAAACTTATCAGAAACATGGAAGCAAAGGACTCAATCAATAAAAAAAAAAAACACGCGAACAAAGTCTTTGCACATATACGCAAAAGATCCCATATAGGAGGGAGAATTCAGATGCTTGGGGAAAGAACTATAAGGGTTCTTATACACACCCTCCATGGGCATCTGTATCCATAAAAATTTGGGAGTTTGTGCACTAGGGGCTCTTAGAAAGCTTGCTTTAAATCCAAGCCTATGTCATAAGACAATAAAAATACCTTGCCAAGCTGATCAAAGCCATCAAGCTGGTTAAGCAACTCCATCAGTGTTCTTTGAATTTCACGGTCAGCACTGGTACCTTCACTAAAACGGCGCCCACCAATGGCATCAATTTCATCCATAAAAATGATGCATGGCTGCTCCAGCAAATCAAACAATAAGAAAAGTGATCACAATAAGATAAGGAGAAAAGAAAATATTCACAAAATCTAGGCTGTTACTTGGTGATCACGAGCATAACCAAACATTTCTCGTATCAACCTAGCACTTTCACCAATGTATTTGTCAATTATGGCACTTGAAACAACCTGCATCATATAGAAAACAGAATTATCAAAATTCTAAGGAAACATTGCACAAAATAATAAAACCAAACGTGTCATTGCAGAAACAAGATCAAACCTTCAGAAAATTAGCATCTATATTACTAGCAATTGCTCTTGCCAACAATGTCTTCCCAGTGCCAGGAGGCCCATAAAGAAGAACACCCTGGGAGACGAGACAATAAGAAATACTATGGTTAGAGGGAAAGCATCACAACATATGGCTTACAGTAATATAATGGTGCAAAAATATAGTACAAAATGGAGAATAAGGGTGCAAAGATAGAAACAAAATACCTTGGGAGGCTTAATTCCAACTCTAAGAAAAAGCTCAGGATTCATGAGAGGAAGCTCAATAGATTCCCTCAATTCTCTAATCTGATCAGATAAACCACCCACAGCAGAGTAGCTGACATTGCCAGGATCTTCATGCAACATGTTATAAACAACTGGATCAACCTGTTATCCCAAGTCACACCATTTACAGGCATCAGATCTATCAATATCACTTTTCTTCCAGAAACAAAGCTAGATTAAATATCCACATAGGAATGTGATGACTTAGAATCTTAGATGGACATTGACTATTAATTAGTCCCCTTCAATTGCAACCAGCATTAAAAAAAATATAACTTACTTCACGAGGGAGAGCACGCATGATTGTGAGTGTTGTCATATCAAGAACCACTCTTGTCCCTGAAGTCAACTTCTCCTTATCCACTTTGCTACGGCAGCCAACCACGTAGCGAGGACCGCTGCTTGCTTTGACAATTACTGAAACATGGAAAGACAACCATATTTCACACGGAAAGGAAATATATATACATCTGAAGAAAAAAAGATAAAGCAGAAAATAAAGGGGAATTCACTAACAACCAACAAAGTTGCATAATAAATTCCTAAATTAAATAAAAAGATATTCCTTTTTCAGTTAATCAACTCTGACATGATTTCTCTACACAAGGAAAAAAATTTCTGAGAGAGGTTTGTTCATACAACAATGGGGCGTATTGGAGCACTGCAGCTATTCTTAAATCTCACAAGTCAAATACAAAATTTAGATGCAATATTTGAGAGAAAAATAAAGCAAACACAGAATTAAAAGTCAGGCATAACTTACAGCGTTCATTGTCAAGAGGTCTGAGAACTTCTCCAATGATTTGCCCAACACTTTGAAGAGATTTCAAATCATCTTCTGTTTTGTTGAACTCCTTCTTAGCAGTTCTAAGATTTTCCTTCACTGCACATACATATTTCCATGTCAATTGTTTCATAAAAACTGATAACTCACAAATCTACCTCAGAACAGACCAGTAAGCAACTTCCCAGTGTATATCAGTTCAAAATTGTTTTTCCAACGGTAAGGAAGTGCTTCGGGAACAGAGTTACAATAAATGACTTATAGCAAAATTACGGTATTAAGCTGCCCCTTAAATATCAATAAAATGTACAAACTAAACTTTAAAAAGGAAAGATACATATATATTAATCTAATTTTACCCAAACCGGAAATTACGCACGAACCCTAGAAAAAAAAAAATAAAATTATTCATTCGGGAAAAGTAACAGACTGAAAACCTAGCAAACAAAACAGTCCATGAAATGAACGGTGAACCGCATGGAAATCCTAGATTTGAAGATGTTCGGAGATGCGACTATGCACTTACCAGATCGAACTCTTGACTCCATCTCTTTGTGCTGTAACAATTTCTTCCGATACTCGGTGACTGCATTACGACGGCGTACGGCATCTTCTCCCTCCCCACTCATACTTAGATCAAACAAGTGTCGAGGTCGCTTTTTTCTCGTACTCGTAATTTCAATATGTTTTCCTGGAGGAATTTTGTATGGATTTGCACTGGGAGTCGATTTGCTTTGCTTTCTAGCTATTTGTTTGCATATGCTTTCTTGGAGGGGTGTATTTAAGTAGTTTTACAAAATTACCCTCCACTTTTTATAAAATAGAAAACCTTTTAATTCCCCTGAATTCGCCCAATCCACCTAGAACCCGTGGTGTTGTGGCTTCGAATTTACACAGTTACGTACCCAGCCAGCCATTGGTAAAATTTATGTATTTTTAAGATTTATCATGAGAAAATAAATGTCCATATGAATTTGAAGTTGGAAGACGAACAATCCCAAAAAAAATTAATCTACCAATAACTTTTCAACAATTCAATCAAGTTTAACAGACTTAATTTGATCTCAAATTAAAACTACTTGCTCAAACTTAACTCATTTTGAGTTAAACACCCTTGACCTAATGAATGTCCACCCCTACTTGTAAGCCTTTCCTTAAAATCTCTTGTTGATTCTCACTCAGTTAAATTTTCATGACAATGATTCATGTCTTTTATTGAAAAACCCCATCTAAAATTCTAGTCCAGAGATTATGAAAAAAACAGTGGAGCAAAATGACTAGTGTAAAATTGATCAATGTTTCTCTACGAAAGTCCCACTACATAATGTACAAAGGATTTTTTTTTTTTATAACTCAATGTTTCCTGTACGAAATTTCCGCAACATATTTTACACGATGGACTTCAACAACAATGAAATTTTTCACTGTGACTTTCAGCTAGCTTAAAACACCTTAAACTGAACGCTAAAGTTCCAGAAAAACTTAAGAATGAGAGTGGGTCTTTGCATATTGCAGCACTTCCTTCAGTACAAAAGCAATTCTCTGCGACATGTGCTGTTCCAAGAACCTCTCCTTCACCCTCTCGTATCCTTTCTTTCCCATTGTCAACCTCTTTTCTATATGTGTGGCTAATTTCACAATGTTATTTGCAAGAGGTTTCACACCTTCTTTACCAACTGGATGTAAGAAGCCTGTCGTTCCATTCACTACAATCTCCATGGTGCCTCCGGCTGCAGTTCCCTGAATATTTGTGAATGATACAACAGAATCAAAATAGATAAAAAGGGAATCTTTCAAGTAAAATTGAAACTCTGCACCAAAAGGCAAAAGCAATTTATTTAAAATTATGTTTGTCAAATGAAAACATTCAAACTGGCAGATCATGAAACAGAATTTTCCTAAACGGGCATACCAATACGGGCAGCTGAAAAGCCATCGCTTCAATGGTTATCCTACCAAAGCACTCTCCCCGGGCCTACACATCAATGAGAACTTAAGGCTTTAGCAGTGAACAGAAAAAAAAATGAGCTCTGACATACAGAATTCATGAAACAGTAAAGGCAGCTTCATGTTCTATCACATAGGTTCAAGTTCAGTGGACATCTGGCATGCTCTTGCACTTCCTCATCCTATTAATGCTATCTTTAAGTTTATTAACAAAATAGTTTGTTATGAACTAAGGGATTCCAGGAGTCTCATTCATTGCAATCTGATATATAGGCCATCTATATCGGTAAAACTCATACAGACCAGAAACAGAACTACACAAGTAATATTGCTTCTTTGCACAAGTTGGCATAAAACCTTAGCAGAAGTACCTGAGAGTTCTGAACAAGAACATCAATAGAAGCCAGATACGGAGCTACAGTCAGGGTTTTGTTGACAAAGTGAACACGATTCTGAATTTTGTTTTTTGTGACAAAGTTGCGCAACTCTGTTTCAAACTTTGTCTGGGCATTCATGTCACTGCCTACTACTACTGCATGCATTGATGGCACCTGTAGTTTCTTCTTTTGGATTAATTGCAGACTTTCATAAAAGGAGTGAAGAAATAAATCTTGACCTTTACCCCGTGAAACACCTGCAATTATGTAATGAGTAAAGCTCTGAAAATTTAAACTGAAACGCATAATGGCATCCTAGCACACAGGGTAATACAGCAAATTGAAATTTATAGTCCACTCAGAACACAAAGAGAGTTGCAATAAGCCCATAAATACAGTCTGAATATAGCAAATTAATACTGAGGGTTAAATTACACATTAAAAAATAAATAGCTAAAACCCATGTGTCTGAAGCAATTAGATGCAATTATTGTCTTGCCAATGTGAGAACATACTATTTATGATGGCAAACAGTAGATCTTCATCTCGAACACCAAGATACTCCCGCACATGCTCGCGGAGAACCCTTTTGGCAATACTATCTTGAGCTACTTCCATCAGATCCTTACTGTTTCCAAGGTGTACAACATATGTTTTAGGCATTCTAATCCTGGAAAGCACAAAATTTAATATGCATATTAGGTTCAAATAATATTGGGTTCAAAATGCTAACAGAAGTTCATTGAAATTTTGGAATTACAGAAAAATGCAAATCAAGATCAAAAGGGAAAGTATGTCAACTTAATACCCCTCATTACAACTACAAGAAGAAAATGTGTGAATCAATATCAGAGTTTACCTATCAAACACATAATTTAATGTACATTGCTGACATTGGTTTCCAATGGGGTTAACTGTAGTGTTGTGTACTTACAGCCAAACAAGACTAGACATCTTGTGCAGTTGACACAAAAACTAGTATGCTAATATACTAAAGCAACTTTCTTTTTCAGTCAGTGGAAGGAGAGAGTAGTAACAATCCTACAAAAGCAAACCTTTGGTTAAACTTGTTTCCTACACAAATAATTTATAATAAAATCATTGATAATCTGAAGCTGCAATATCCATGAACATCCAGATGGTACATGTTAGCTATTTTTTCTAAAAACTAGATACAACAGAACCAGCGGAAGTTATAGGCATAATTAGCTAGAAACCCCAAGACTAGATATAGAAAGACAACTCTTCAAAACTATTGATAAAATAAAGATCCAAGAGTCAAGAAATCACAAAAAAAATGGACTAATCTCTCCGTATGCTACGCAAAACAAAGCAAAACAGAGAATAACTTCAACCCAAGAACTTAACATTCAACAAATTAATAATGCTGTGGAAGTGAAAAAACATACCCTAAACGCTCTCGAGTCCTATTCTTCCAGTATTCTGCTGTTGTATGTGAATCAATCATAGCACCTGCAACAAAAGGTAGGTGCTTAACATACTCTAGATTGAAATAATGCCCTCGCATTTCATGAATCCACCAGAGAACCTTTGGAAGAACTTGGGACACTTTTTCCTTAAGAACAGCATCCAACCACTTTCCAGCCACAGCTGTATTTAAAACCACCAAATCAGCTTTAAGAGCTGTATCTATGGCTTTTTGACCCTTCGCAGAGAGAACCTATAAGCATTCCAAACACACAATAAGTAGGCTGACGACATTGTGACACAAACTATTAGTCAAATTGAGAGATCACAGCATATTCAAGCTAGAAATAAAAGTAGAGACCTGAACACCACGGTCCAGCATTTTGTGTTCTAAACTGTAAATAACTTCATCAGGTTCCGTTGGCATCTGGTTAGTTATCCAAACAACTTCCGCCCCAACTCCCCGTAACAAAAACGCCAACTCCATCAACAACAATGGCCCACCTACACAAATATACCATAAATCACCTCTTATTCTAACCAAGAAAACAAGATTGAAATAGAAAGAGTACCTGAAAGAGAAAGTTCGTGGGAGACCAACAGAACGTGCTTCGACTTCATGAAATTTAGAGGATTTGTTGCTTGTTCATGTTCACCATCACCGCTGACATGTGCAGCAGTATGACTAATTGTAGTGGTAGATGTAATAGTACTAGCATTAACAGTAACATTGCAAGTTTTGGAACTGGATCTTATGAGAAAGACCATAGCGGTTGAAAGAGAAAAGAGTAAAAGAATCATCAGTGGCCATCTCTTCTTCGGCATTGTAATCAACGCGCCTGATTGCTTGCCCATTCTTCAGTCAATCTGGTAGTATTTGGAACCTCCGATTTCTTTACAGTTGAAGAATTCTAGAGTTTCGCTTGGGATCGGGAGTGACGAACGAAGCGTTTGAGATCTCAAATATCCACTCGATAGCCCAATCGGAGGAGAAATGATACTCCATTTTTATTTTTCCTGTTTATTTTGGGCAAGGGATGATCCCCGCTTATTCGCAACACATGACGCGCGGCATCGCGTGCCGGGGAATTTTGGTAATTTTTCCCCACGCGGGGTTCCCGTGGTGGGGTTTTCAGTCATTTATCATTTTAAAGGTAAATTGAAATTTTTTTATTTTAATTTCTTTTGACTTATAGCTCCAATTTTTTGGTTCTTTTTTTTTTTTCGAATAACGCATGTGTTATGAAAATCGACTTATTTTTATTTATTTTTTTAAAAAGATAGCTTCTAAACATAAAAGAAAGGGATATAAATTTGAATTAAATTAAATTAAATTATAAATTTAAACTATTAATTTAAATTATAAATTTGAACTTAATTAAGTTATAAATTTAAATTATTAATTCAAGTTATAATCAAGTCAAACACTTTTTATCTTGAATGTAACTCAATTTTACAAATTAATAGAATATTTTGGTTATAATTCGAATTAAATGATACAAAAATAAGAGTATATTTTAAAAATTTTGATCATAAATTTGAAAAATATTAATTTACAAAAAAAAAAATACAAAATTTGGCAAATATTAATTTACCCTTATATAATAAAATATCAATTTAACCTATATATAATTAAGCATAAAAAAACAGTGCTTAGTTTAATATCTATTTAACATTTACATGATCAAACATCTAATAACTCCAAATTATAAAATATTATTTAACCCATGCATGGTTAAATATCCAATAACACCCTAACGTTGACAAATATCATTGTGATTTTTTTTTTTTGGTTAAAATAAGGTTGAAGCTTATGCAGAAATGACAGGTAATTTTGGTATTAAATTAGGGATTGGTCATCTCTCTTTTAAAAAAAAAAATGCATGAAATTTGGTTATTGCATTTAATTTCCCTTATTTTAAGATTGAAATCTGTTTCCCACCCATACTTTACTACAATGACTTTCTCAACCTTGAATTTAAATATGACATTTTTCCACTTCCATCAAGTTATTGATTTCATGGTTTTTATAACTAAATTGGATATTTACTCAATTAAACGGCTAGTCTTAAGAGTGTAAGCCAAGTTGAGATAAGTTTAAACTCAATCTACTCGAAGATAATTGATTTAACAAGTTTGTAATTCGATTTAAATAAAATATTAATAAACCTTAATATGAGTAAATTTTGTGTTCCACCTAAGTTGTGGCTCAAAACACTTTTTTCTTATATGATATCAGTCAGTTGTATAATTAATCGAAAACCCTTTCTCGTTAACCCTCTCAATGATATGACTTTGATTATTATAGATATTTCATAGATTATATCCTAAATTTTCATATTTATAAAAAACTATAAAATTATGTTTAAAATGTTAAAGAGAGATTTATAAAATGATTATTTTTTAAATTTTTTCAAAAATTTGGATGATGAAACTATTATTTTATTTTTATAATTTTTTTTAAAGAATTTTGATTTTAAATGAGAAAGTGTGATATATCCGAAAGTTAGGTGGGAAAATGTGATTTACTCATGAAATAGTTAAAGAGGTAAATGAATGGCAAATCTAAGTTGTTCTTATTCTAATAAACATTTAAAAATGAAACTCGAAATTCCCAAAATGACACCACCGCAACCGCACAGCTTTAACATAACTTAGATGTTGTAATTACTAATTACACAAGGAAAGCATATCTAAACACCAACACATTAAATTCCTAATTAATTCGATGACAATTCTTCCTAATTTCACCGTTAAGACCAGTGAGAGGGCCAATATTACCCATCTTAATCATTGACTTGGCAAATTGTTCAAAGAAAAGCTCTTCATTGAGAGCGAAGCTCTTAACCAGTGCCATTGTGTTCCCAAGGTTTCCTGTCAAAAGCACTTCATCAGAAGTGAGAAGCCCTCTACCCCATAGCAGAAGCTTGAAGTAGGAGTTATCAAATCTTGCTGGGGAAGCCAAGTCTAATGGTGTAATGTTGTTGTCCCCGCCTGTTCTTGGGCAAACTGACCTCAAACCATAATAGTAGCTTCTCTCTAAAGTCACATCTGGTTGGTTGTTTCCATTTTGGTTGTATAGCCTTTGCTTAAAGGTCACACACCTTGCCACACCAATTGTATGCCCTCCTGTGATCAATGTCATTGCAGATTAAAAACAGAAGAGTTGTTCATGGCTTGTCAACAAGTATTATAATTTACCTGAGAGTGCAACAAGGTCTACTTCGTTAAGTCCTTGACGCTGGAACAACGTTATCAGATTTTGGATGGTGGAATTTGGTGGGGGAATGTTGCTGTTTGACCCACTTAAGCTTGCTGTTTTGGAGTCTCTTCTTCCTAGTGGAAGCTCCCAAGATGGTCCACCGCTCTGTTTAACCACACCCACAAAGTAATATTTGTTAGATATATGACAGGCTGCAGGAATTGTTGGTGATATTAAGTTGGAACTTGCTTACTAGTACAGTGGATGCCCGAGCGGCCAGGGCGACAATGTCAGCACAAGAGACAGTCTGGGGACATGCTTCTTCCAGCTTAGCCTTTATCTCATCAATCACTTCAAATCCTCTGAGAGAATTCTGATTTGGAAGTGAATTTTTTTCACTAATTATGGTTGCACCACTGTCCAACAAAACGGATGCATCACAGCCCTGTAAGTAGTTGAGTCAATTTGTGAGAATCATAAACAGCAGCATAGGATTTTACTTGCAAACACACAGAAGTTCATAAGTTATCAAAGTTATGTCCATGATATTCTCATGTTCAACAACTTTATATTAGAAACCTGAACAAAGCAATCATGGAAATGAAGCCTGAGCAAAGAGGCAGCCATCCTGGGGCCCTTTGCAATAGCCTTTTGGAGAACCGACATGACAATGTCATCGACTTGGGGGCATGAAAACTGATAAAACTGTGGAAAAAGACCATAGTTGGTTCCACCAAATTGCCCTTTACCACCCCAGGGAAAATTGATTCCAGGGTGAGCTAGGCAGGGAGTGGCTGAGAGAAAAGCTAGTAGCATGAGACTAATAGTAACTTTACTGAAAGCCATGGATGATCGAGGCTGTAAGACTGCAATCTGATCTCTTTTTGGGTCTGGCTTTTATATTTATAATGAGTAAATCAACTACTCTCCCTACCAAATCCTCTCTAGAACACCTAATATTGGGGAATTGTGACTAAGTCAACTTGTCTGTATGTCTCTTTTAGCAGAAGATTGTATCTACCCCAATTTGTCTAGGAAAGAAAGTGTTTCTGTTTTACCTGCTCCAAGCACAAATCTCTATACTCTTCCACTAAATGGTTTCAGACTCAGCTTTTTTCTGGACCATAAACCTTTCAATTCAACACAAATTTATGTTCCACAAAAGCAGGGAAAATACCAACTCACAGAAAATAGAAGAATCAGGTACTACTATAGCACTCCGGTCAACACATTTGCATGGTATGTTTCAGAAAACAAGAAGTATCACATGTGGGTACGCAAGCTTAACTTGGATAATTTTAACAAGTTGACCCGTTAAAAAGCTGGAGTTGTTTACCTGCTACGATAATAGACCTAAACCTCATAGCTTCGAAGGTATGTCTGGGGCTGAGCTCATACAAAATGTCTCATTTTAACTGTGTCTGCAATATTGCTCGGCTCCAGTTTCATCCAATTCGACAGGCTCAGCATTATGCAGAGATCCTATATATGCTGCTTCGGATCTTGAGTGCATCACTGGTGAAATTCTGCAAGTTGTGTCTGTATGTTTAAATGGGTAGCTCATAACAAATTGGTGACTGCACCAGTATTGTAGAATTATGCCAGTTCATGAGTTCTGATCATATTTGTTGACGTGAGCAAGACCTATTGTGAGAAGTCCAAGTAAATGCAATAATATGCATGGACTGTAAACAACTCCTGGGCTTCGGCCAACTGATCATGTGCTTTCTTATCCATGCAGTTGAACTAATACAGTACCCAAGCAGCTAATTGTGGCAAAAAGGTGGTTAAATTTTCATTTATATAATGATTCTGAATAGCTGAGTATGCTAATTACACAAGAGCCCTTTGACAGAGACAATAGAGGACTTGCAGTGTCAAAAAACACAGAGCTCCCTAATTCTCTCAGAAAAATAGTTAGCACTTGCCTATTAGAATATACATACACCAAGACCAACAGAGTTGGGACTCATGATATACGCATCTGCATTTGTGTGCCCATCCAAAATTTGTTAAGTGCATATTAACATTTAGAACCAGGAACATGTAATATTGAAAAACCAAATATATGTGTGTTAATTTACCATTGACACTACAGGGACAGGAACAGAAATGCGCCGATTCCAGCTCTTTTCTGAGAACCCCAATCTATCAAGCAATGTGTCAGAGATTCAGACAAAACATAGTTCCCAGAGATAATAAGAACATTATGAACATCTTATGTACATAAAGCATTTTATTATATGTAACTAGAAGGGAACTGAGATTATCTGTGAAGCTACAGAAGATCGGAACTTTACTTGAGTACGTAAGATACGTTTGTCCACTTCAATTTGTTTCTCACCCATAACCTTCACCTCTCCTCCTGTTTGACGTTCAAGATGAGTCTACATTTTAGTTAACCCAGGTAAGTGGTATTCCATTTGAGCCAGTGCAACCTAGACAGACATTTTAATCACAAGTAAATGCATAGAAAATTTTTACTTTCGTTGAAGACATTCATCAAGCTTCTCAGAAAATTCAACTTGAACTTAAGCATGGGATATGACCTAGCATTATAATTCCTTAAAGCATAGAAATTAATGTGTCACGTGGACGAGCAATGTGTATATTAGGGATGATGCATAATCGTTGCAAAATTTTTGACGAAGCGAGTAATCTTTGTTAGAATTGTTAGGTTTGAGGGCTTGTCACCTAAATTATAATGCGAGATGGATACTAATCGTGTATATAGATCTAATAATGGATCATGTTGATATGGTCCGAGGCAAAAAAAACACAATTCACATAATTGTGAGTCATGACAATGCCCATTTTTAAGATAGATTATGTTTGAGTGTACGAATAAAGTCTATGGATGATATGAAAACTTTAAAAACATATTGTAAGACCCACATGTATGGTTAATTGAATTAATAATTGCAAATGTGATATTTGGCCATTAAAGGGTAGTGCATGAAGGGTGCACTCTCTCTCGTAAATGTGTCATATGAACAATACGGATATAATGCAGTATCATGATTTTTTAAAAGTTGAACGACCATATTAGTGATGTACGATCCTTCCAAAATTTTTGATAAAGTCAGTAATCTTTTGTTAGAATGGTTAGATTTAAGGGTTTGTCACACAACTTAATTATAATATTAGATGAATATTAATCCTCTGTGTGTGTGTGTGTGTGTGTGTATATATATATATATAAAACAATGAAACGTGTCAATATGGTCCAAGGCCGAAAAAGCATAGCTCACAAAATTGCAAAGACAATGCGCAATTTTAAAAGGCCAAAAGACTTATTCCCACCCAAGGTATAGTGAATTCCCAATTCTCACCCATCAACTTTCAAAAACCCAAACACCCACCCACGGTTTGGAAAACTAACACCTACCCTCCAAAATTAAGATAAAATTAAGGGCAAAATCATCATTTAACAATAATATTTAATATTTATATCATTTTACCCCCTTAATTTGAAAAACTATTATTTTTGCCTAAAATTAAGTTTTGAAAAGTGACATTTTCCCCCTACCTAAGACTTCCAATTTCACCGGCGAATTTCTGACCAACAATGGCTGATCTCTCTCCCTTTCAGTGTCGTCACTCTCTCCGGTGTTCAATGTTGGATCGATAACGTTTGGATTCGACAAAATCTAGACGTCTTGATCTTTGTCATCCAGAATAAGTTGGCTTCGTCTGGACGATGGTCTAGATGAGGAGATCGGTCTCTTCTTGACCGTTGTCGTCGTTCAGATGAAGCAGACTTCATTTGGACGACAAAGATCCAAACGAAGAGTTTCGACTCTTCGTCTGGATTTTGTCTGGATTCCATCAAATCTAGACATCGTCGGTTCAATATTGAACACCAAAGGGAGAGACGACATCGGGAGGGAGAGAGATCGGCCATCGTTGGCTAAAAATTCCCTGACGAAATTGGAAACCCTAGGTATGGGGTAAAATGTCACTTTTTAAAACTTAATTTTGAACGAAATTGTTAGTTTCTCAAATTAAGAGGGTAAAATGATATAAATGTTAAATATTATTGTTAAATAATGATTTTACCCTTAATTTATCTTAATTTTGGAGGGTAGGTGTTAGTTTTCCAAACCATGGGTGGTTGTTTGAGTTTTGAAAATTGGTGGGTGGGAAGGGAAATTCACTATACCTTGGGTGGGAATAAGTCCTTTGGTCATTTTAAAATAGGTGATACTTGAGTATGCAAAAAAGGTTCGTCAATCAGCCTAACCTAACTCAATTTGCAAAATTAAAAAACTAAAAATATATATAAAAAAAATTATTTTGATGAACTAACCCGTAAAACACACGGATCAACTGGCCAAAAAACTAATGAAAACATGACTCACATGATTGGCATACCAAATTAGGCATGGCCTGGCCCGACCTGGTCAGCCATGGCTACCTGTATAGAAAATCTGGTATATATCTACGTGTTTCGTGTGCTCCCTTGGATAGTTGGTTAAAATTTATGAACTGATAATAAATCCATCTGTTCATTGAAATTTGAACGGTGACTTCTACAGTTGATGAAGAGGATGAGGAGCTAAACAGACACAATTGAAATGAAATAATAACAATAATTTCTTTAGATACTGAAAATCCGAATGGTGCATTGTCTGCAAGAGGACATCATACTGCTCATATTTACAGCAGTAAGTAATATCGCCATGAAACTACAATCGCGTACTGATAAAACATCACATTCATTATCAACCCAAGTAACGAGAAAGTACAACGAAACTAAATATTAGGTATGATCTTCAACTTCACCAACACATACGTCAATGCTTCCTTTCTTTAATTCACCAAAATTAGAAACGTCATATCATGTCTGCAACAACTTTTTTAGCCGACCCGTCAATTTCAACAGAGACAAAAATATTAACCCACATGAAAATTCAAAGTTTAAACCCAGTGTTTATGCAAAGTAACATAATGGAAAAAGAAAATGTAATTTTGCAGTGGTTAGCCGCTATCGGTAGCGTGCAGAAGCAATAGACGCGAAGAGGAAACGCGTGAGTTTGTCACTTTCACCTAATAAGAACACATACATACAGCTAACACACTTCGTGGTTGGATGGTTATTTTTTTTATTCAGTTAGCCAATGAGAAGGAAGTTGATGAATGATTCCCTTTTCAATTTATGCGTCAAATGAAGGGTTACAGGTCTACCAACTGGTAGTTAGCTTAATGAAGTCTCTTAAGCAACAAAACTAACCACCACCATTTGCCACTTGGTGCTTTTGGGTTAAGAGGAGAGAAGGTTCTGGCTAAGGGTTTTTGTCACACGTAAGATTCCTCCCTGGGAATGATTGATTTGACACAGAAATTAACTTATAATATTGTAGTAGTTGTTGTTGGTGCTGTTATCAGATGTATTCGTTTTTTATTGGTTGATTGGATTAATATATTATTATTTCTAGATTGGTGTCAATGTTTCAATGATAAGGAGGTTGGTTCTGTTCTGACGATAAATCTCTTGGGATTGGTTTTTGTCTTCGTGTTTTCAACACTTTTCTGCTCCCCACCAGAGGCGCAGCTCAGGTATTTACCTTTTTTCCTGTGTTAATGGTTTTTTGAATGATTATTCACACTGTGTATGTGGGGAAAAGAATAAAAGAAGAAAGTTTGATGATGCTTTGATCCTGTTTTCGAAATTGAGTGTTAGTTCCTGTAATGTGATGCAGAAAGTAAACAGAATTTACTTTATGGGTTTCTATGATCATCATATGGATTTCTGTGCAATGGGGTCACAAGTACATATATAGAGTGTTATTGCCTCAGAATTTTGTGGGTAGATGGGGTTTCGAATTTGGCTGTGTTTTGCTCTTCTTGTGATATGCTTGTTGCTTGATCGTGTTACCGGTTTTCTGGTTTGAATATTCAATGGTCAACTTGAATACCTAGACCAGAATGATTGCAAGAAACAGGAATAGGAGTAAAAAACTTACATGGAAAAGATAATAAAAAGGTTGTTATTATTAACTTTCTTACTGTAGCTTGTCTTCTAGCTATGATTTGTTTTGGGCTCGTTTGCAGTACATGGATTTTGTAAATTTTTTTAGTTGCTCCTTGAAGGTTGTTTTCTCTACCTTCAGTCTGAAATTATCTGTGATTTTTTCTTTCTAAATTTTAAGCAGGCTCTACCATAAAAGATTCATCCCTACCCAGCCATTCATATATATTCCTGTGGATCTGGGTAGAAGTTGAACTTCTTCCACCACCTGAATTGACTTTATTCTGGTTCAAAACTCTACTTTTGATGTCGTTTGCAAGTACACCCTTGAAGGGTTTTATGTGGATGATCTAACTAATTTTTTTTTACATTTCATGAATTCAGAGTGATGATTTAACAATTTAGATATAGATATGATTGAAGAATCTTTAATAAAATTTAGTTTCTTATCAATTGTGATGCTTTAATTTATCACAATTCTATTGTGCAGCGCCTTTTTCTCAATGATCATTTGATTCGTTAAGACCACTGGCCTTGTGTCCCACTACTCAAGACTAGGCTTTGTGAGACACAAGAAGCAAAATATGACTACCTATAACTCAAGCATAAGTTACGGAAGAGAGGGCTTTGCAGCTCCATTTTCAGCAGAGCAGAAATTTGTTACTTGTGCTGATCCTGCTTCCCGTCCTGATAATGTGACAATGTATGTAAACCAAGCTTCTTCTGCTGAATCATACTTGTCTTCTTTTGCAACTCACAACTATGCTGAAATCTCATCGACTGGAATTAGAAATGAAATGATGTTCATTCCGCCAACAAGTGGTGCTATGAGTTTGCCATCCATTGATGGGCAATTAGACACTGAAACTGGTAATGCAATTCAGAATTCTGTTACTGGTGATGCAAAGGTGATCCCGAGAACACAACCGGGCATTCATGATGGTGAACAGAATTTTCGATATCAGGGGTTGTCTCTAAGCCTTGGCACGCAGATGACATCTGTAGGTTCTCTGCCATCGTTTCAGTTCCAGTATCCAAACCCCGATTTCTCTTCGTTCTTGAGTTCACATCTTCCAGTTTCAGGTGAGAGCAAATTATCTTGTGAAAGTGATGAAAGTGAAAAAGGTAAGGAGTTGAGAAATCCTGAAGTTTTGCTGTCTTGCTTTGAAACAGAGGCATTTTACAACAATCAGCACTCAATAAGCCATAACGAACTGCATTCGACTATGTATCACTATGAAACAATAGGTTTCACAAACAGTCCACTAAAATCCAAATACCTCAAAGCAACACAACAGTTGCTTGATGAAGTGGTTAATGTCCAACAGGCTTTGAAGCGGCCTGATTCAAATAAAGAACAAAGCTGCCATGAGATTGGTTTAGATGACTCCAAATGGACTGGTGTTCAGCCTGTCGAGTCAGTTACCAACTCATCTTCTGAACTATCACATGAAGAACGACAGGATCTACAGAACAAGAAAACCAAACTTTTGTCCATGGAGGAGGAGGTAAGCAACCACCTCCAGAATTGTGCTTATCATGTAGCTTCTTTTTAGTAGTATTTTATTAATATATTTTAACCCATATGTATTCATGTAAACCATGCCTTATCCTCTTGTTCTTGTTATGATATGCTCATAACCAATTGCCAAATTGCTATGTTTCTTTGATCCATCTGATAGTCAGGACCATTTAGATTAGCAGTGAGTTTAAAGAACGGATGAAATAGCTGGCATCAGTGTTGTCGGTGGCATTTGTGTTTAGTATTTATGGAAGACAATGTTATCCTTCCCATGTTTTTGGTTTCCATTTAGGATTTCCTTACTGGTGCAACATCAGAGCATGAAGAAAGTAAGTAACAAGAACAGAGAGGAGGGGAAGAAATTTAGATTGAGTCATTAGCTGAGTTAGAGTCATTAGCTTTCTAAGAAAGTTTCAGTATATCCTCTCTCTTACATATGTGTACACTTCAGCATGTTTTTTCTGCTTTGAACTTTCGTAAGATTTTTGTTTCGGCTGAAATGCACTTCTTCTGAAAGACTGCTAATTTTAATGTTTCTGTTGTAGGTAGACAGAAGATACAAACAATATTATCATCAAATGCAAATTCTTGTTTCATCATTTGACATGGTAGCTGGGCGTGGGGCAGCTAAACCATACACTGCACTTGCCCTCCAAACAATCTCTCGCCACTTCCGCTCTTTGCGTGATGCAATCAATGGGCAGATTCAAGAGACTCGGAGAACCCTTGGAGAACAAGACACTTTTTCAAACTGTCAAGAAAGAATACCTCGCCTCCGCTTCATAGATCATCAGCTAAGACAGCAAAGGGCTCTTCAACAGTATGGTGTGATGAGACATGCTTGGAGACCTCAGAGAGGACTTCCCGAGAACTCTGTTTCAATCCTCCGTGCCTGGTTGTTTGAGCATTTTCTTCATCCGTATGTCCTGGCCACTTTTCTCCCCAAGTAAAATTTCTACTTAAACAACTTTGTTCCAGTAATTCTCATTCTGGCTCATTTTGGTTTTCACCAGCTACCCAAATGATTCAGAGAAAATCAAGCTAGCAAGACAGACGGGGTTGAGCAAAAACCAGGTAACAGAGTCAGTTAAAACTGGAGGATCATGACTGAAATATATGTTTATGACTTCTCATACACCATGTAACATGATCATTATCTATACCTGTTTGAATCAGGTTGCAAACTGGTTTATAAATGCGCGAGTGCGTCTATGGAAGCCTATGGTTGAGGAGATGTACAAAGAAGAGTTCGGTGATCCAGAGGTAATTTTTAAGACCAGTCAACACAATGCCCCCAAAGCATGTCGTGAGAACTCATCAGCACCAGAAGATAGAGGGGAAGAGCTGCAGGACAGTCTGACATCCACACAATTACATGACCTTAAGTCTGAAGCTATCCCTCATGTGGAAATGAACAAATTCATGCTAAGATCAGTGTTTCAGAATGGTGGAACTGGGTTGGATTCTGGGATAATGAGATTACAGGATGACCAAAGTATCCCACTGAACCAGAATGGCAACAACAACAATAATGTTCTTATTGGTGATGCTGGATCATACGGTATATCAGAATTGACTGGTTTTGCAGTTAGCAATGAAATTTCACTTGCATTGGGATTAAGGCACCATGAGAGTGATGCACTTCCCATGTCAACCAGGACTCAAATTGGAGGTAAAAACACAATTGACTCTCCTGTGGAGCATGACACAGTAGATTATCATTGCATGGATATGGAGAATAATCAGCCACATCTTTTACATGATTTTGTCGTCTGAAACTTTGCCTTTGCCTGCACCAAGAACAGAAACAGTGTGCCCATTTGTATTTAGCTTGAATCTTGTTAGCCACCTGTAATATACAAATAGAGATAGGTGAGAGCATAGTCATATATGTATGTGTAAAGAAAAGATTGATAATTGGGATACTTTTTTGAATAAAGATTCTTGTAATGTAACAGAACTCTCCCAAGTGTGATATTGTTGTATAATGTACAGACATTTGGAAATAAAGCAAATTTTATTCACTGAGACGAATGCTTTCGAGAATATACATATATAATTGTCTGAAACTATAAATGACGTATCAAAATCAAAATTTTAATTTATTTAGTATTATATCTAAGATTTTACTTATTTTGTGTGGTTTTTCTTTTGAATGAATTTTACTTATTTTGTATAGTTTTTATGTCAAATAATTTAATACCCTGCTATAGTGTTTCAAAAATTAGATGTAATTAATTACTTTGATAATATATGTTTATGTCATTATATGATTTATCATATTTAATTTTTAATTCAAAATAAAGAGCCAACTTAAAAGTAAAAAAAAAAAAAAAATGGCTAAGTTGGAAATTATGTTTTCCACTTAGTTCAAATTTTCGTCAACTCAGAGTCGGTTGGACCTCCTTTCAAAAATGTGATGATGACCTTCAGCTCCTTTTGATTGTGCCACAGTTGTGCTATAAATATTTCCAAATTTATGTGACCAACTAGTCAAATCCACGTGGCACCTGACTTACTTAACATCCAGTCCAGTGGTTTGATTTAAAAACTATTTTATTATTAAAATTAAAAAATTATTTTAAAAATAGGTTAAAAATATTAACACACTATTTTACTTAAAGAGTAATACTATGTGTAGCTATTTTGGGTACATAAATATATACACACTCATATATGTCATCATATGATTAGTTATTATTTTATTCTTAATTTAAAATCATCCAATCAAATGATGACACATATAAATGTGTATACATTTGTGTATCCAAAGTGGGTACACATAGTTTTATTGTTACTTAAATTATATTAAATTTAATTATGTTAAAATGTTTTATATTATTTATTATATTAATTAAAAATAAGAGTATTTCTACCTTTAAAAAGTTAATAAATAATAATATAATTATAATAAAATTAATATTATTTTAATAACTTTTTAATATTTAATATTAATGTAATAATCAGATTATTTTTTATATTATTTATCATATCACTATTGATAATAGAAAATTATCAAAATCTTTTATTGTTTACCAACCAAACAAAATATTATAAATAATAAAAGACAAATTATTAAAGTAATTATTATACTCCTTAAACCAAACGTCTTTTTAGTAATAATTTGGATTATGATAAAAACATAGACCAAATGACTATTTCTCATCCAAGGGTTGATGCAAACCTAATTTCCTATATATTAATTATTAAAAACTTAAATACCCACTCATCTATTAAATTTACTTATTACTGTCAGAGGTAAATTTATTATTTAATAAAAACATTTTAAAAATTAAAAATTCATCACATTCCACCCCCAAGTTTAAAAACTAACAAATTCTCTCACCCAAAGTTTGAAAAACTTACATTTTCCCCTTAGGGGGCGTTTGGTTTGGGTAATGTTTGATTACTAAAATAGAAAGATTACCTTGAAGATAGATTACTTAGAAGATTACTGGGTATAAATGATTACTATGTTTGATAAAATTTGATAGGTATAAATAATTATTGTGTTTGGTTAAAGGTAATAAAAGATTACTAGTAAATTATTTTACTTAAATGCCCTTGAATATAATTATTTTTAAATATTTTTTATATTATTTGTCATATTAATTAAAAATAAATTTATTTTTATCTCAAAAAATAAATAAATAATAATTTTTCTATAATAAACTCAAGATTACCCCAGTAATCTTTAAATACCTAAGGTGAAGGTGGTAATCAGATTACCACCTATATTACCTGCCACGTCAGCATTGGTAATAGAAGATTACTGTAATCTTTTATTACTGACAAACCAAACAAAGGAATAAAAGATAGACTACCAAGATAATCATAAAATCCCCTAACCAAACGCACCCTTAGGGTTTTTCAGCATGCTATTAGTGGTATTCTTCTTCCCTTTTGGTTTTTCTCTTAGTTCTACTTCATTTTCTACCGTTATCGACTAACGAAAACATGATTCATCTTCATAGGAGACAAAGACGAAGATGAAGATGAACATCTTCATTTGATATGAAGATTTTTTATCTTCATTTGAGATGAAGACGTTTTGTCATTGTCTTTGACAAAGACGAATCACGTATTTGTCAGGAAACGAATGATTTGTCTTCATTAATTAGTTTCTTTGACGATAATTAGAAATAGAGTGTGATTGATAGAGAAGTCAAGAGAAAAGGAGAACACCATCATTATCATGTTTGGTCATCAGTAGTAATGTTGGTTGGAAAAAATCTAGGAAAGAATGTTAATTTTTTAAACTTTTGATAGGAATAAATTTGTTAGATTTTTAAACTTGAAAAAAAAAATGTAATAAATTTTTAGATTTTTTAAATATTTTAATAAATAATAATTATACTTCTAATAATAACAAAAAAAATTTAATAGATTAATAAATATTTAGATTTTCAATAATTTAGATCATTGGGTTTTCATCCCACCTAGATTGGGAAGTTGTCTTTTGGCCTAAAAACATAATTAAAAATTGAACGGCAGATAAAGATTTACCGGTTTAATCATCCACGTGGCAAACCAACTACAGCGCGACTAGATCGTCCGATTTATTATATTTTAAAATTTTTTCTCTCCTTTTGCCAATCAGAATTCTAGATTTGTCCCTTTACTATTAAATTACCATACGGAAGAAGCTAGACGGTACCGTCTCCTCCTCTTCGCTTGTCGTAGAAGCCATGACCAGCTCTTCCGCTCCTTCACGCAAGGTCTCTCTCGTTCTCTTGATAAATGAATGTATTCATATTGTATATTTATTTACTTTGGCATAATTTTAATTTCTATGTTTCATGGTTTTTGATTTGTAGAATTTGACTTTGTAATTTCCGTAGGCTTTAAGCAAGATCGCTTGTAATAGACTGCAAAAAGAACTTGTGGAATGGCAGGTCAATCCTCCTGTAGGATTTAAACACAAAGTCACCGATAATCTTCAAAGGTTTCTCTGGATGTTCTTACTGTTTTTCACTGATTTGTGATTGCTGATTCGATTTTTTAGTTATTCTTACTTTAATTCTGTTAAGATGGGTAATCGAAGTTAACGGAGCCCCAGGGACACTGTATGCGAATGAAACGTATCAGCTTCAAGTGGATTTTCCTGAGCACTATCCTATGGAAGCACCACAGGTGGATTTTTACCTTTCTTATTCTCACTCTGTTTAGTTGTGAAAAGTTTTGATTATGGATTTTCGTTTTGAATAATTTTTTAAATAGGTTTATGCATTAGGCTTAATTAAGTTGGCGCTCTTTTTTTCTCTCTAGGTCGATAAAATTGTTATTTTGTAGTGATTTGGATGGTAATGATGTTGTATTATATTCTTGTCTTGTTTGGCCAGGTGATTTTTCTGCCTCCAGCTCCTCTGCATCCCCATATTTATAGCAATGGGCATATCTGCTTAGGTATTGCGTTCTCTTAATTTTGTTTTTTTATTTCTTGCATTGGTTTTGGATGACTTGTACCTTATTAATTAGATCAGAAAACATTGTAATTTTCTCAATGATTGAAACGTTGACAATTATATTGGTCAATTTTATTAAACGTGGGGCTACTAGGCTATCTGTGAATATTATAAATGCTGAATTTAGTTTAGTCATTATCAAATTAATTTGTTGTACTTATGGACTTGGGTGAATACATGAAGCTTTGACAGATTCCTTGAATCTGCAGTGAATAGTCATGTTATATCATATGCTTTTTTTTTAAGTTTGCTTAGCCTGATTTAGCAAATAATCTGAATTGTCTTCCTATATTTGCCATCATCTATTGTTTTCTGTTATATTTTTCAAAAGTTGAGGCAACCCTTTATGTTATAGAGTCTGTCTTGTAGGAACTTGTGGTTAGCAATGAAAATGATGTGTAAGTTGCTTGTATTTTAAAGTCTAAGTGATGTGGTACTATGCTAGATTTTATTTTTTTGTAACTTCCACATGATAATTGTTTTATGCATTTCAATTTTCTGTTTACCCCTTCACTGCTGCAAATGGAGCTCCTTTTTTTGAAAATCTAGATATGCTTTTTAGTTGTGCAGAAGGTTGATTTCTACTGCTTGTTTCTGTAAAGACTTCTAAACAGGCTAATTGTTTAATACACATTTGGTGTTTGGTCAATTCATTTCGAAGTTAATTATCATTTGATACTTTTTCAGTTTAAGAGACGGATTTTAGTGTTTCTATCTTATAGGCTATTCAAGCAGTTTGCTGTGAAGAAGTACCTTTAAATTTTTCATGCTTTGATCATCTGATATTCCGAAGATGAAAGTTTATCATCTTTAAGTGATTCTTATGTTAATATGAGACATTGTGTTGAATGAAATCTGGTGTATGATGACTGTATTGTTTCACAATTTTATCCTTTGAACCTCTACTAATTGCTTGTAAATCAATGCAGTTAAGTTAATTAACAATTGAACATTTATGTTTTTTGATTTAGCTCAGGTGACCTGAATTGCTTGAAAATACTGGACTCAGATTCTGATTCTGATTTGTTTGTACCCAATGTGTTTTTGGCACAGCTGAGTTACTTTGCTAGTTTTGGTACAAAAGATATTGAAAGTTTATGAAATTTCTGCTACAGAGTGCAGTTTAAGAATGATTAATTTCAATAAACTGGCAATCTGTGCTCTAGAAAATGTAGAAAAAGACACTGAAACTCCATTATTTATCTGATTCCTGCTTTAAGCAATTTTATATGTTCAAATTTCCTGTACACTGAAAACTATATGGCATTTGTCTTTGCAGATATTCTGTATGATTCCTGGTCCCCAGCCATGACTGTTAGTTCTATATGTATCAGCATTCTCTCCATGCTGTCAAGCTCAACTGTGAAGGTTTGAATCTAACTTCTAATTGCAATTGTTGTTGTCACTCCTCCCATTAATTTACCAATCAATGCACCTAACGAGTATCCCTTGCACGTTGTCATTGTGCAGCAACGCCCTGCAGATAACGATCGGTATGTCAAGAACTGTAGGAATGGTAGATCTCCCAAGGAGACTAGATGGTGGTTCCATGATGATAAAGTGTAACAATGCAACAGAGTAAATATTTCCTGTAACCTGTGTATAAAAAAAGAGGCGTCTGGTAATATTCATTGGAGACGGTGGGAAAGAGATTGCAGTTGTCTTGCCCCGAAAGCTTTTCCACTCGGTTAATGTTGAACTTGCTTTGTATTTACTTTGTGGATGATTATTATATTGAATGTGGTGGCCTCTCCACAACAGGTTGCACATCTTAAATGAATTTATTATGTCTTCTGTCATATTACGCTGTGTAAAACATTGAAGCAGTAAATGGAGAGAAAAGCAAATAAATGGAAGCGGAAGAGAAAACAAATAAATGGAGAGAAAAGAGGTTGTAATAATTTCCTCTTCAAGGAAGTCACAATTGAATCAATTTCTATGACTTCCGATTTGGGTATGATAAGAGATGTTTGTATACGCTTAACGGGAGGAAGGGAGATTCTTATACCTTGGCTAAAACGACGTCGCTCTAGAGGATATGGCTTATGTTATGGTAGCTTGGAACGTCGTCGTATGCTTCGAGGCGCCATGACTAAGAGTTGAAGATTGTTGATATGCTACGACTTCCGTTCACATCTACAGTGTTCTCAAATCGTCCAAATGCTGCCGATACGAAAATTATCTTCAATGGCGAGTTCACTCGTTTAAACTGCCTTTCGTTGGCGAGGCTGGCCTCCTTGTATGTCTAAAATCACTCTCTCTTTACCCTATCCTGATAGACTCTCCTTATAATTCACTTCCACCTCACACTCACAAACATCCTCCGGATTCTCAGACTTGATACGACTCGAAGAATCGTCAAAACGCGCAAGGAATCTCACGTTTTAACTGCTTTATTTTATTTCACTCTTTTCATTGCTTAGTGCTTTCATTTTTAAGGAGGTGAATTGACGGTCTTAATAGAACAGAGAGTTACTAAAAACAATTGAAAGAAATTTGATGTTTCATTACCGATCATTTAAGGCTATCTCGAACCCTGGATTACATCTAGTAGCAACACCAATTGGAAACTGATACAGAATACAACTATGTGCACATGTTTACTACTATAGTTCTTGTTGTATATAAGAGACAAATTTTAGTTAATTTCATTGCATTGCAGACGGTGGGTCATAGCTCAGGAAATAACAAAAACTGAATGAAGGTTGTGAAATTCAATGTCTTGTCTCTCCTCTTAATTTCTCTTTTACTCCAAAATCCCTTTATAAATTCTTACATGCAGGTTTTCGTTTTCATCCATAGTTTGTTTTAAATTTTCTTTACCGATGGTTTGAGGTTCTTTTTACTCCCAAACCCTACAGGAACAATAGAAGGTAAAAATCCCAATAGATGGCAGATGGGAGCAAAAACAAACAAGATCCAAAGGCCACAGTCGAGCGGTCGGGGATCACGGGCACTGCAACGAGCTGCAACATATCATGTGCAGCGCTACATGATCATGGACCCCTCCAATCAAACGCTTCTCATTCCACCGTCTGATCTCATCATATTAATTGTCTCCTTAAACGCTTGTACATAGTGGGTGATAATTCAATACCTTCTTCATTCATTTAACAAAATTTATTTTCCACATTTCTCCTTTATTCCATTTTATTTACAACAATAAGAATATTCCTAACATACTGAACTATAAGGCCACAGTAGAAGCTGTAAAGGAAGGTCGAAATATTCGTTGGCCTGTGGCCAAAATATGCCTCGGGTCAAATTCCAATTTTCTCTCATAAAACTGACCCCATTTTTCTCCAAAGTGGTCCATCCACTCCTCTTGTGTAGTGTAATGAGGCAAGTACTGTTTCACTTTGATTCCCGCATCATCACAGAAGTTCAGGATCCGACGGTTCTGATTGCTCAGGTATTCCAAACTGTGGATCTCATCTCCGTATCCAAAGCTGATCTTAGCAAAGCAACGAGGTAAAACACGTCCTCATCTGGAGTCACCACCGAGTTGCTCTGATCCCATCTGCAGCAGATTATCATAAAAATTAGAAAAATAGATTAACAGTATCAAATTGAACAAGTTTAAGATGCAAAGTGGTAGGTTGATTTTTGAACGAATCAAAAGGAAGAATAGGACAAAATGGATGACGGGGGTCCCTTTTAGCTGGCTAGAACACAAATACTCCTCTGCTTTGTTGGGCTTCTGCCTGTGGGCCACGTGTTAGGCTTTCAAAAGTGCCACGTGCACTAATGTCTCTGTACATCTACATCTTTCTTATATCTTCTCTTAATTGTTAGCAAGAGTGGTGAAATACTACGGCCATTTTGCCGACAGAAGTCTTTCTATTTTAATACGGTAGAACTACGTATCGATCTTCAACCTCTAAAGAGCCAGGGCTATGGTTTCGCCAACAGTCCTTATCAAGTAATAAATTTGGGTGCATTTATATCAAAACGGTATCCACAAAAAATGTGAAAGGTATATATAGTTCAAGAACAATATTAGCATTTTGGGTTACAAAATCTAAACATAAATTTATAATGTATGAGATTCAAAAGTAGATATACTTGGTGTATCGTTGAACAGAATTATTAGACTGAACTATTGGACTGGATGATTCAGAATGATAATATTGACATGTCATGAGGCATGAAGGAGGTACATATTTGCATGTTGCATGCATGCACGCAAAAGGACATTAATAATTGGCATAACTAAAGAACTCACCTGTTATTGTTCATGGGGTAGATGAGAATAGGTCCACTAGTTTTATTGCCCAAGATGCCCTTGAAAACGCCCTTATCGAAGTCAGCTATTCTTGACTTGGGTACAAAAAGGTTTAGCCAAGGGTGCGGCACATCCCACAAACCCTTGGACCGGAGCTTCATCTCCGCCTTGTGGACCCGGTCCAAGAAATCCACATAAAGCAGATCCGTCGTGAAAACTGACGTCTGTATAAAATTCAATTTCTTCAACAAAGCCTCTACTTCCTGCAACAACAAAAACAATAATAATTATAATAAAGCGGCTGCCATAAGCATAAGTTCGATTCGACAATTATATATATAGTTAGATAAGAATAATTAGGCTGGTGGTCCATGGACGGCTTAGATTTGGTTATAGTTAATGTAATATACAATGAGAGAAAGATCACAGGAGATCTTTGATGTTCTGTTTGTGAATTTTTTAAGGAGATAAATTATTTTTTTACAGCAATAAGAACAAACACAGTGGATTTTAATATATGGGTTGTGGATGGAAAGTTCTAACTTGTGCAAAGAAAAAGTTGGCATGCATTTGGAAGCCACTTCCATGGAAAATGACTTTTAACAGCCATTTATAACGACTTTCAATGGAGTTTTGTAAAAAGCCTGCATGCTTCATACCTGATCGACTGTGTCAGCAGTAGATTCATGGTAGTTTTTGGTGACTTCCAAGCAATATAAGACGCCCCCATCAGCATTAAGAGAGGTGATTTTGACTGGATTTCGAGGGGAGAAGAAAGATGATCTCCAATTATTGATAAGCCCTTCATCTACAATGACGAAACCTTCAACATAATCGAATTTTTTGCTGGCGGGTTGTTCATGCAGAGAGATGAGATACTCTTGGTCTTCTGTAAAAGACGAAAAATTGGAATACAATACTCTGATCCACCTCACCTACAGAAATAAAAACAAACAGAGCACCAAAGCGAAAAGGGAAAACGACACCAAGTTAGAGACTTAAAGGAGACGTCAATAAAATTGCCAGCGTTAGTAGAGCCGATTGAATGGGTTAAAAAGATGAAATTAATGGACCCAATTAAGGTTTTTTTTTTTTGAAATCTTTTTTTAAGGTTATCATCGTTTTTTTAGCCCAGTCTGAACTAGTAGTAAATTACTTAGCAATGAGAAAGAAAGAAAGATACCCTTTGAGGAGCTGGCTCAAGACTGATTCTAGCTCGAGTGATGATTCCAAATTGCCCTAGACCCCCAAGAACAGCATGAAATAGCTCTGCGTTTTGCTCTTCTGAACATGTCAACAGCTCTCCCTTGCCTGTAATTGAAAGATGCCGAAGGCAAAATAGTCTTGTCAACCGACCCATTGCTAAAAAGATACTTTAACAAAGAAGAAAGTTCAAGCCAAAACAAAACGTACATTTGAAAAATGAACTTTGAAGAAAGATTAAAAAAAGACCATATATGCACCTGTAACGACGTCAAGCTCATGGACATTGCTAATCTGGGGGCCATGATTGAAAGCCTGGCCACTAATCCCCGCATTAGACAAAGTACCACCCACAGAAAGGTACAAGTAATCAGTCCATGACTTTGGTGACAGTCCATATTCTAGCGTACTCCTTAGCACATCTATCCAAAGTTCTCCTCCCCAAACGTCAACATACTTTTCCTTCTCGTAAACCAGAGGCAAAGCCGGCTTTCCGGAGACCAGCCGCTTTTCTCTCGAGCCACTCATCTGAATCACAACCCCCTGAGTTGTTTGCGCCTGGCCGTTTATGGAATGCCCATGACCCCTGGCAGAGACTGTGAAGCCATGGGTAGACTCATAGGCAGCTTTAACTAGCCCAGCTATGTCCTCTGCGGAAGCCGGGTGCAAAACTGCTAATGGCTCCGCCCGGCTTAACATACCGAAATCAAGTGAAGCCGTTTTCACATCGGACGGGTCCAGGCTCAGCCGCCCTTCGACTCCCAGGCGGAGAAGCTCCATTGGATCAACAGTCAATCCCACGGTAACAATTAATATACAAATAACAAACGTTAAAAGAAGCCTAGCGGCCATCATTACTGCCCCGGCCCCCTTTGTGGAAGTATATGAATTATATCGAATAGGTATCTCTGTATATGTGTATATATATTTTGTTTGGAAGGATAAAAGGAAACAAAAAACCAAAATCTTGTGGGGAGTTGTGGGACTAACGTAAGCCTGGATTGCACTTTAAAGATTTTCTACGTAACATGCAGAGATTCCATGTTTCTTCTTTATCCTCTTGTTTTTCAGAGTGAATTTTTTTTTTTCTTTTCTCTGCCACAACAAAAGAAGAACTTGAAGAAAGATTGAAAAGCGCTAGATTTGTATGCAAGAGAGAAGAGAGAGTCTGAGTCTGACTACGTCTTCCTCTTTAATTTTTTTTTTTTTTTAATGTCTAGGATATGAGCAACAAGTTCTCAATTTATAGGACAAAAGAGTACTGAAGGGATGAGGAGGACACGTGGGTATCTGTTCACGTGCTTAGAGTGAGGAAACACGTGTGAAGAATGAGGAGTGAACAAAAGAGAAGTGTAGGGTCCCGTTTTGGATACGGAGGATCCATGTGGGGACGTGAGCTTCCAAATCTTCACGTGGGTACAGACACCGGACGATGTTATAATGTATGTAAACGCAACCAACAAAGATTCTCTATTTCGAATTTTAATTTATTATTAATCATGTTTTAATTTTAATTTAAACTCTTTGCAAAATCTATGCCTCGGACTTGGATTACATTTGGCTGCCATGGCATGCATGCATTACAAGGTATCTATAGCTACACAAGTGGGCTTGTTTCCTTTATATATATATATATAAAGATTGGTATCTTTTGTTGGGTCTAAATTCTTTTTGTTAAATTTACAAATTTAACATTTAAATAAATATTTTGTGAAAAATTAATAGATTCGTTGTTAATTTATAGTTTGATTTAAAATACAAAAAAGAATTATTCTATTTAGAAATAATAAGAGAAGTTTAATAAACTCTTTTACGTTAAATAATAATATTTTATTATTACAAAATCAATTCATGAATTATGACTTCATCGACTTTAATTAAAAAATAATAATTCTCTTACCATATTGAGAGTGTATTTCTATCTAATAACGATAACTTGTTAAAAGTATATTATAGTTATACTTGTAACCTTGTTATTACTTCGTATAAATTTAAGCTCTAGCAAAGGCTTAGAGTATTAAACAAGCCTCCATAGCTTCTAGCTTCTTATTATAAATATGTTACTTTCTCTCGATATAGTTAATAATATAATTGTGATCGATCCATATCAAAAATCTTATCATCTTTTTATTTTGACTCTTAATCCAACAACTTCTCTATACATTTGTCGTTGATGTTAATTTCGTAACTAACAATTTTGTTAAAAATTTCTTACTTGTCGTTGATGTTAATCCTGTAATTAACAATTTTGTTAAGAATTTCTTACTTATATGTTAAGTTTCAATATGTGAAGCTGACTTTATTTGAACTATCTACATTACGTTACTGTTAAATATCAGAAGCAGCTAGACTTGGAGGACAATAATCCTGGTTGACTTGCTTTCAGCAGTCTTGCACGACACTGCTTTATTATGGGGAAAACTTTTAGTTTTTCTTCGCTTTCATCAAATTAAATAGTGACCAAGTTGCTAACAAGGACCAATATTTTATAGATTGTGGGAATTAATAAAGCATTCCATTGATGAATTTGAAGCCCACCTGGTCTGTAAATTGCAATGCAATATGATTGTAATTACTGCAATTATCACATTCTCAAGTCCCAACCCACTGGTTTCAACCTTGTAACCAGTTTTAAGGTTGGCTTCGTTGAACGATTATCACGATGAATCCTTTTAAAACAGCTTTAAACACGAATGAAGACCTCACTGTAATGGGAAACATCTGGGGTCTAATTAGGTTAAATCCAAACCAAAGTCTCCAATGTGAACTGACCTTTAACTTCAACAACATTATCAAGTCAAGTCTTCAGAATAAATAAATATATGTATATATTTTCTTCATTCAAGGTGTGAACAGTTGAATTTCTCGGCAGATTGCCTAGTCAATATTCTTTAATGGGTTGTTAAAGTTCATCCTTAGTCAATCAATGTTTTAATTGAGGAAAATGGTTTTCAGGTTTCTAGATATAATATTTGTTTTTAGTTTATAAGATGACAAAAGAGAATTCAATAATCTTTTTCTACTATATATTAAATTCCTTGTCATACATGTATCTATCTACCCAACAATTCTAAACATCATCACATATAATGTTGCTGAAGACTTGATCAATTGCAGCAATGCAAGTCGTGACAATTCTCCTCTCTCTTCGCCTTCAACATCGTCAATTTAATGAAAATAATAATACCAGTTTTCAAGACCAAGTCGGCCATCTCAATTCCCAGAGAATCCATAGGTAAGATTTTCGAGTCTATTCACAACAGCGAAAAAAAATCCAACCACATTTTTGTTCAGCAACAGTACTTTCTATGAAAAGTGCTGCATTGCCTAGGGAATACAGAATACCCGTGAACAGGGCTTTTCTTTTCCTTTTCATGGTGTGTTTTTTTTGTCTCTGATATCAAGAGATGGAGAGATATATGCATAGATTTGAACAGAAGCTGATGAAAGGTCTAAGATCTTCATAAAGATTCAGTGTTTTTAAAGGACAAAAACTGTAGCGTCAAGTCCTTTTTATCATGAATTGGACTACAGTATCAATTCAACTTTCCTTTTGTTTCTTTTCTTTTCCTTAAAAGAGGGGACTTTGTTCCCATTTCTACGAATTTCTATGTTGCTCTGCATCTCCTCGGGCCAAAGATCATATTGTATATTATTGCCATTTTATACTTTGAAACTGTTGCGTGCCGAATTCATAATTAAAAAAGAACATGATCAAAGACATGTAAATATATTGTTCATCGTATATTTAATCAGTTAAATGAAATTTGTAGACTTTTAGCATCTATTTTATATTACATGTGTTGAATCAACAATATCCATTACTTATTACACAATCAATAAGACTTTTCTACCTAATAAATTAGCTCCGTAATTAGGGTTAAAGTTAAGCTAAATTAAATTCAAATGGTTTCAAACTCAACTTCAATCTAAAATTGTAAATTAGAGCTCGAGCTCAATTCATTTGGGTTGGAAAAGAATCATCACTAAATAAAAAGAATTAAAAGAAAAGAAAAATAGTAAAAAAGAATTACCAATACAATAAGTTTTAACCCTAATGTGGATCATAAACTGAGTTCTTGTTAAAGTATTAAAATTGCTTTAGCTCAACTGTATAGATAAATTAGTAATGTTAAAACTTTCCTTCAGAGAAAGCAAACATCATTTTCAGTAAATATAAAAATACTAAAAACTTACCCCATAGAGAAAACTTAAAATAATTATAAAAAAAAAAAGTAACCTACAACACAAGTCATCTAGCATAGTTGAGCCATTAAGAAGGTTTTATTTATTGTATTCAAGTATCCACAATATTTAATGCATTTTTGAAACATACAACATAAAAAAACAAAATTAAATCTCTATAATTGGTTGCTTGTTGTTGCCAATGCCAAACCTATTGACTTCTTGACTTGAGGCTCTTACATATTCAAACCACAGCCTATCTTTTTCCTTTGAAAATTTGTTGAAGCAAGCAAGGCATTAGTGATATGAAATTTAAGTGATAAAAGTAGAGATTTTATGTATAAAAGAATATGAGTTTAACTCTTTTTTAATAATATATTTAAATTAAACTCTTGACTTAACTGATTCAGTGATTATAAAGCTAATCACTAGACTCAAAATTTGTCTTACTCAATATGATTGATTTCGATTTAATATAATGATTTAATTCAAATAAGATTTTATATATATATATATATATATATATATATATATATATATATATATATATATATATATATATATATATATATAACAAAAAAGAATGTTAACATATTTTGATTCTATAATGCTTAATTTATTTGATAGCTAGCAGAGAATAGGATAATACAGGCGTTAAATCTTAAGTAACACGAGACTTGGAAAATCCAAATCCGTATTTTTTTTTATTCGTCTCAAAGAGTCCAAAGTAGAGGTGAGTTTGAGAATATTTTGCAATATATTCTATATATGTCATATAAACAATTGGGAGACGTATGATTTGGAGGAATCATAATCCGATTAAAAAAAATAGTTGATCAATGTATGATTGACAGAAGGCATTTAAAGAATTTGGTGGGGAGGCAGCAGCTAGCTAGCTGGTGTCTTTGTAGTTTGTGTAAATGAGAGTCAACTGTGAATGGCAATGACACCCATTTCCAGAGACGAGAGCACGAGGATGGTTTGTTTCAATTTGTACAATATAATAAATATATGGGCATTCGATTAATCTCATGCCTAATCAGAGTCAATTTTTTTTAGCATTATTACTTGGACTTATAATGAGAATACATGTCAATGATAATATTTTGCCATAGGATCGATTCCAAATTTGGCACCCATAATTTTATTTTATTTTTTCTTACTCTTTAGATTGGTTTTTAGGAACCCATGAGAGTAAAATTGGGTGACAGGTATTTACCAATTGTGTGCTCGATAGTGGAAAAGTGAATTTTATAAAAGAATAATATTATATATATATATATATATATTAGGTTTGAATCTTTATTATGTTTGTAAAACTTTGATTTATCTAGTATAATAATTATAGGTCTGATTATTGTATTTTAAGTTTAATCATCTAATTAATACGGATGAGGTCTTTGGTTATCAACAAAAATATTATATATATAATTAGATTGTACAAATTTATTTATACAATAATTTTGAAATAAATGAAAAAATAAACAATCATATCATCCAATCATAAACTACCATTTTAATTTATATAAATAAGTTAATAAAATTTATTTATATATATAATTTTTTTTTTTACAAAGACACCGTTCATATACATGAATCACTCTCTTATGCTTTCGGTTTGTTTTAGAAACTAGGAGTCTTTTTATCGTGAGTAGTATATACATTAAATGTTTATGAGAGATTATCAAAGATTTTGGAAGGGGCATTGTAATATTTATGATGTTATTCTTAGTTATTATGGATATTTTCTTACCCTTTATAACATCCACATATAGAAATCTTATCTTTCATCATTTTTTGGTGGCTCCCGCTGGCTGCTTGATAGCTTCAATTCGTTAGAATTGATTTCACTACATCATTCTCATATATTCGATGAATCATTAGACTTTGAAGTGACAGAAAAATGTGAATAAAACCAAATCAAAAGGGAGCACCGAGATTTGTATAGTCACTAGTTCTTTTTCCATATTTAAATAAATTCATGAAACTTAATTATGATAGGTCGATTCATCACAATATGAAGGATACAAATAGCTAGCTAGATAGATAGATAGATAGCTAGCCATATATTCATTAATTGGTTTCTTTTTAAAAAATTTATTCAAAATAGAAAAAGGGACCAGTCCGTGCATCCAAAAGCAAAAATAATGAATAATTTTCTTGTGTAGTTGCAGATATGAGTTGATTGATGCATAGATTTGGCTCTCTCTTTCAGTGTTTTTGGCCATTCAATAACCTTCGGGAACTTTGCTTCTGGTCGGTCCCTTCTTTTTTCTCACTCAAAATTTTCTTTATCATACATATATATAAATACCATCATCTTGTCTTTCTTTTGTTTTACAACCCAACTTTAACAAGCAAAGTTTTCTCTAAGTGCAATGCATTCAAGAGGGAATATATATCTATATATATATATATATATATATATAGAGGGGGAGAGAGAGAGAGAGAGAGACCATTAGATCTCAATAAAGCTGGTAATTAAGAAGTTTAAGTGTAAGGAGAATCAGTCTCTTTTTCTGTCTGACAGATAGATTTATATATAATTCACTGTGTTAGATTCTTCTTCTTTCTACCAGATTATAAGACAGGCTATATCATGAGCTTGACTACTAGAAAGAAACCCACTAGGCTTTATGAAAAGAAGATATGTAGTGCATGCAATGTGGGGAAGGAAGAAAGGTTGCTTTCCTTATATATTTTTATTTACAGCTCAACCTCAATTGTCTTCCAGTACCCATCCAGCATTATTATAAGTTTGTTTTTCCTTCTTCTTTCTTTACATTAGCATCATGCTGGCACATCCATGGTCCCAACTTTGCTTGTTTTATCTTCAAAACTATTTCTTCCAACTTTGTGCGTGCCGTTAAATACAAGAAGAACAAGTGTATATAGGAGCTAGCTAGTGTGCATGTTTTGATTAAACAATTAATATATTGTTCAATACTGGTAATATATTGAAGGTTTTTCCTACCTTGAATTTCAAATAGTAATTATGTTGTGAAACTCAAAAAAAAAAAAAACCAATTGGCAAAATGCACAAATAATGTAACATAAAAAAAAGAGTATTTACGTGGAAAACCCAATACAAGAAAAATCATGGGCAAACAATAAAGAAAATTTTACTATAAATAGAGATGATTACATGATGAAGAAGAATTTTGATCTTTCATTCTTTACGTATATTTCAATATAATTTATATATACAAAATTTGGTGGATAGATACCTAAACACTTTCACAAGAAGACATATATGAATTACATTAGATTACTCTACTTCATAAATCGTTCTTACTTTGTTTAACTAGACTAACAAACAAATAAAATTTTAATTATTATTAAATTTACTTTATTCAAAAAGTTAGATATCAATCTAATTTCTTTATTACTGTTATAAATATCTTTGAAAATTTTCATTTCTTGAATTTGGATAATCTATAAGAGAATCCGGGTCAAGGTTGTACAAGTTATAATTGTTTCCAGCAATAATTTGACATGCAAAAGCAAATATGAACAAAAGTTTTTCTCTTCTTGTCCAGTCCAGTTCTAGGGTTGGAAATTGCTGTCAAGTAGGGTTTGGGGCCAGCTCATCTTGAGTAGTGAAGGAAAAGATTGGGCTTTCCCCATTAAAGGGGTTTGGAAGAAAACAAAACAAAGTAATAACTGAACATCATACTAAACCAAGAACTGATTTATCCCATATGTTGTCTGGTAAAGGTTACAACTGATTAGAAAGAAAACGCATAATTAAATGAGTACTTTTCTAAACACTACTGCCCTACAAGTCCACCACTAGGAGAACAATTGTGACAATATTTGGGAGATGGCCTTGATGATGACAAAAGCCAGCCTAACTTTGTCAAAATTCTATTAAGATTTACAACTGTAGCCACACACAGAAACCTTTTCACCAGCCTCATCAATGCAGTTGGATTCGAAGGGCACACTTTTGATCTTTCATATGTGTTTGAACCGCATCACATTTGCCTATTTTTAGAAACAACCCTGCATCTTGACATGATAGATGAGAAAATACATTGAAAAGGACAAATTTTGACAAGATTTACCCTAGATTTTCTTCCCACCTCAGGAGCCACATCAGTTTGAAGATTCCATATTGCACCGGCAGATTACAACTGTAAGAGGAAAAAATGTCGTATCTATGGCAAATGGGAAAAGATCGATGTAGAGAAATTACTAATAAGATCATGGCTGGTTCATGCATATTTATGATCATCAATTAGTGCCAGCCAAGAACTTCCAAGAACACAAGATCAGCTTAATGGGCAGCCTTCCTTTACAGCTGCCATTCACGTTCATTTTCTAGGTCTTACCGCCCATGGTTTAACTGTTAGAAATTTTCACCATTAATTACTGTTTCAGTTTAACAAAACTGGGTAATTAAAAAGTTTAATGATAATGTTCGATAAATATTAGTTCAATACATTTAAAGATTATACTCTGTATAAATAATATTAGTATGACCCTTTAGGCTTATTAGAGTTTTGATAAAGTTCATTAACTTATTATATATTAACTAGATCTTACTCTAAAACAAATAAAGTATAGTTTTTTTCGTTAAAAGATTTCATTTAAAAAAATTTTTAAAGTGGAAGATTAACCCCTCTAATAAAGGTAATTTCAAAAGTTTCAGGGATTTAATTTGTATAGTAAAATTCCAAATATTCCTATAACCCTAAAGAATTTTAATTCAATTTTTTATACTTTATACATATATCAGGTAGCATTAAGATTGAATCATTCCTATTTAGTTGATGTAAATAAAATCTTACATTAACAACTTTGATTTTCTTCCAAGTTCAATTAAGCACTAAAATAAAAGATGAGATGGGTCATATTTATGAGAGTGTTCTTTTCTATCTTAATGGAGATGGTAGGCCAAACCGGAATAAAATCCAAAGCAAAATCTTGATGCATTATTAAGGTGATAATAATAGGGTAGTATTAATATCTTCGAATTGAAACTTGGGTCCCATGCATGAATTCCATGGCTAAGCTTGATTCCGATTACACACAGAAACTCCATGGAATCTGACAATTTAACAGCTAAAACATCTTTTCTCTAATTATGTCTACAGAGCTTTCACCAACATTTAAGCAGCCAAATCACGTCACTACCTTAGAATGCAAGGTTCTGGGGCAACTTGCGGTGTTGATACGACTAATTGCCACCACTCATAGTTCCTTTTTTTTTCCCCTTTTTTTTGTAGGCAAAGGACTTATTTTCATCTAATGTATACTTTTTTCCTTAGTTTCTTTCATAAACTTCAAAAAATTTGAGTACTCACTTATTATTATTTAATTAATATATTTAATTAAATAATATTTTTACCTTTTAACTCTAACCGTAAAATTTAATAAATGAGTTGATATTTGAGTTTTTTAAAATTAATGAGAGAAAACTTGAGAAAAGAGTATTCTTTAAGTGGGAATAAGTCTTCCGGTTTTTCTTATATACCAAAAACACGTTGTTATTTTGTTTATTTTTATCCAATTTTCAGTATTATATAATTAAATCTTTTTAAATTAAGAGTAAAGTATATTCAAAATTAGATACACATAATATTGTTTGATTGTAATTTTTTTTCCTCATTGAGAAGAACTATTTATGGTTGCAACTTTGCTTTTTCTACTTCTTCACTAGCGATTTTTCTTCTTATTCTACAGTGAATACATTGTCAATTCAAACAAGGTGGTCTCAAACTTGAACTAACCCTAAGCATTCATACATAATTTTACTCATTTCTCATTCATCATTAATTTATAATTTTGAATACAAATCTATATAGATTCCAAAATTTAATGATAGATTTATTAAATATATGTTTGAAAGTGCATAGATATCCAGTATCTACCCATCGCGCATTTTTCTCTTGATTTGGGTCATTATATGCTTTCAGTGGGCCGAATTCCTTGGGAGCACATTGTTTTATTTGTGCCATAATCAGACACCATTATTATTTAAAACTGACTTATTTCATATTAATTATGCAAGTGATTGACAGTCAGATGGCCCATAATGGGCATGGGATTGAACACGTTTTATTATAGTGAGTAAACTTATACAGGTTTAATTCAAAAACTTGAAAAAAGAACGGGTGGTTCTTTGGTTATTTCCAAGCCAATGCTGCATATGGACTCCAATGGCATCCAAGTAGTTGCTGCTCCTTCCATGGAAACCAACCACCTTTCCCTCTGTTGTTGTTGAAGTGAAATATGTTCCAACTTCCTCACCAAATGGACCATACTTCCCTCTGCTTGTATAAAATGTTAATGACTTTAGTACTTTTGATTTACCGTCTGAACTCACTGGACCATAGTACCCGGACAGGCAATTCAGCACTTCATGAGGGTACTCCAGTTTTATCTGAAATATATTTATCATAATTGATCAAGCCTCATTCAAGAAATTAAGGAA
Organism: Mangifera indica; assembly: GCF_011075055.1. Lineage (NCBI taxonomy): Eukaryota > Viridiplantae > Streptophyta > Magnoliopsida > Sapindales > Anacardiaceae > Mangifera > Mangifera indica. The sequence goes on along the minus strand of NC_058147.1, from coordinate 1,753,567 downwards.
ATATGTTCTATATATGTATAATGGATGAGTAATGTGGTAAATTTAGTACCCGGTGTGTGAAAGAGCCTGCGTTTCCTCCATGTTTTATGGACCAAACGGATTGTCCATTACGATCATACTCAATTTGTATGGAGTGAATAGCGTCTGCTCTTGTCACAAATATTTGCTTAATTCCAGAAAATACCCCATCATCCCATGGTCTCCCTCCATCTCCACCCCAAGGACCTGGTCCAAATGGAGCTGGTTCTTTTATCAACCCACATGCAACCTGAGAATCAATATACACAATTCAGTTTATCTTATAGCTCATGTTAAGAATCGAAATTTCACATGATCATTCATCGTTTACTTCTTCGGTTGCTCCTCGCTTTGCAACTAGAAGTTTGTTAGACCATTGAGGATTATCAATCTCGGCTATAGGTCCTTCACTTTGGTTAATTGCACTAGAAACAGGATGCAACTGCGGTGTTACTTTTCCTTCCCTCATATGCACACCAATAGCATCCAAGAATAAACCCTCTTTTCCATGGAATCCAACAATTTTGCCTTCGTTCATTTTGTGGATGAAGGAGGGTCCTTGTTCTTCACCAAATGGCCCATGCTTCCCTTTGGTAGTGTGGAAGGTAAGTGACTTGATGATATTTGGTCCCATGTACATCAAAGGCCCATAGGTGCCTGTTATATGTGTTAATATTTCATATGGATAATCAAAGATCACCTGCCATTGTGCACCAAAATATATGTAAGGATAATGTAAGTGAACTTCTCATCATACCAATATTCAAATCAAAAAATGTAAACTATGTTAAGAGTTGATAGAGCTGAAGTCACCCTGTCATTTCTAAATCCACCAGTGCCGCCATGTTTGCTTCCCCACACAGCTTGCCCATCACGATCATAGCAAACTCTTATATAAACAATCCCAACATTGCGCGATAAATTAATTTGTCTAACACCTGTAAAAGTTCCATCATCAAACATCGTTCCACCACTGCCACCCCAGGGTCCATATGATGATACACCATTCACTTTTATGGGAAGTTTGTCCACACTACGCAGGTTGTCATTTCCACGCATCTGAAACAAAATTATCCCCCATAACTGACAATTTTTTGCAATAAGACACGATCATGAAATATATTGTCCATCTTTTCCAATAAAGCATTATGAAAATACAAATTTTACCTTATTATTTTTGGTTTTGTTATCATCATCGCTGGAGGAGTCTGTAGAAGTACTAGAACTCTGCCTTGAGGGGATGGTTGATAGGTGATTGGCACCAAAAGAATCCTTTTGCTTTACAGCCAGAACTATGTCGTAGCTTTCACCCACACTCCCTTGTACAAGTGAGTAGCCAACTTTATCAGATCCATTAGTAAGAAAACTTTGTGACTTAACAAGAGTTTTGGAGGAATTTTTATTCTGAAGAGGCTTTAGATATATTCCAATAGCATCTAAATACCAGCCACTCCTGCCGTGGAACCCGACAATCTTGCCTCCAGTCATTGGGAAGGAAAAATATGTTCCTTGCTCAATTCCAAACGGTCCATATGTTTTTCTGTTACTCTGGAAAGTTAGTGATCTGACACACACCACTCCCCAATCGTTTATGCTACCATAGTGTCCATGGACTGAAGTTAGGAACTCATCAGGGTACTCAAGCATAACCTGTACATATATGGTTGATATTGTAGTTTAGGAATTTAGTGTTTATCAATTTAATTCTAGTTCATGTTTCATATATTGACTTTTGGGGAAAAAACCTTTTCCAAATTAAGCTAAGGGTAGGCGTGACTAACCTTGTCTAACTTACTGCCCCCATTTCCTCCATGTTTACCTGACCAAACTGGGCTTCCTTTCTTATCATATTCAATCTGGATGGAATCAATGCCAGCTCCATGTGTTATCACCAGCTGCCTCACTGTTGTATAAACTCCATCATCCCAATGAACGCCGCTTTGACTTCCCCATGGTCCAACTGCTATTGGTTTCTTCTCACCTTCCTCCAAACTCTGTACCAAAATCATCCAAGTGATTTATCATATATTAGTAAAGCTTTATCAAAACAATAAATATAAGTAACAAAAAATAGTGTATTTACCATTTGTTTTCTTATATTGAAAGAAGACTAAGAAAAGTAAAGGGGAAGAAAACAAGCTTGAGGAATTTGCAAATGTTACAATGAACTAATGAGGAATACTAGACATGCATTTATCAATACAAAAAGGCTGTGTGATTTTCAGTGGAGTTTACTGTAATATGGTTTTCAGAACTTTGTAGAAGATGCTAATTCTGTTTTCCACTACCAAGGGACAGAAAGCAAAGGAAGAGAATTAGTTCCCCCAGAGAACCATCTTTAAAGAGCTGTATATCTTTTCAGAAAAGTTCAATGCACTTTGTGATTATTCCAGATCCTTATATGCGTTTATAATCTTCTTCAGGGATCATTTTCACAAAACTTTGAATAAGTTTTGAGACAATAAATTGAATCTCTGCATCACTTTGATTAAAGAAAATAGTGATTTTATCAATATTGAAAGAAAGTGGTTAGAGGTAAAGCTGCCCAAAAGACCATATTTTTTTCCCTCCCCTTGTTCCTCAAACTATTCCCCTTTTATACTCTCATATCATAATTTAAATTTATTAAATTTCTTAATTATCTCAAAATCATAATATTATCATAATCTTTATTTTTATTTCAATTTCATTATGATATAATCTTCTCATAATCCTATTATTACATTTATTATTATATTAGTTATTTCCAAATCCTGTCATTATCCATCTTGTTGAGAACCACCTTACCCTCAAGGTGGTTTAGGTACCAGTGACTTCTATAGTTTTTTTTTATAAGAGTTTGTCTTCCCAATATTGCTTGCATTCACCATTGCCAAAGATCTCACCAAGCATTGCTTGCCTTCTCCCTTGCCAAAGATCTCATCGCTTTAGTATCATTTGATGGAAACCTATTTTGGTTTTATTAATATATAGAGATTTTATAAATATTGAAAGAAAGTAATATTGACAACAAGAGGCATTAACTCCTCTCAAAGACAATTAAAGATGTTTTTTTCTTCCTATTATTAATAAAACTAGAATAAATACACTTGAACTATGGTGAACAGTACCCAATGTCCCTAGGCCAAAGGCCCCAAATTCCCTATCTAAGTATTTGTGATGCTTGATGATGCTTTTGCCTTGCTATGTTTCCTTTTTATAGTTGAATAAGTTGTTGGATGAGTCTCGTCTCCCTTCATTGAGTTATCATTATCTCACTCTTTTGAGTTATCTACATCATGAGCTTCTATAAGTGTTTCATCGTGCTTCATGGACTTATCTTACTAATGATTATCTTTAATTGTTGTTATCACAGCTGGTAGTATAAAATTTCCCTTTTTACCTTTTCTTTGATAAGTCTTGATAATTGGGAGCCCATCAAATTCATGTGATGAATAACTTGTTCCATTCTTATCAGACACACTTTTGTATTATAGTGTTGGTTTTAGAAGAAGAACAAAAAAATGAATGAAGATGAATAGAGCTAATGCAACAGAGAAAACACCAAAAAATATTGATATGTTTCAGTCGAGATATATTTTTTATTCAACTGTCAGGTCATATATATAGCTGATTTACAAACTAAAAGTTGGTAAAGTTACGAAAATAAAACAAGTCAGTCTGATCATAATCCTAAAAATCGTGGCACATCTAGCAAATTCCTTTAGAATAGGAATACAATTGACTAAACAAGTTTATTTAAATATTTGGAGCAAAAATAAAAAAAAAAACAAAAGTCACAGGCATTCTATAAAGGCCAAACGACTATTTCCCACCCAAAGTATGCGCTTTTGTCAAGTTTCCCCCCATTAACTTTGAAAATACCATTTACCCACCCGTGGCCAATTAAATTTAATGGAACTCTAACCTCTGAAAAATTTATCTCATTTTTCCCCCTAAAATTTTAAAAACTAACAATTTTTCCTACCCAAGTTTTAAAAAATAGCGTTTTCCCCCTTAAGGTTTTCAATTTTTCAGAGTTAGTTTTTCAGTGCTGTTTCTTTCTCTCCGACAACCTCCAGGCGACTCCTCTTCTCGACGACCTCCAAGCGACTCCTCTTCCTCTCCGACGTGGCCTCCTTCCGGCAATTATGTTAGGCATAGTCGTCGAGTCTTCTTCGTCGAGAAGAGTCTTCGTCGTCAACGAAGACGATTCGTCTTTGTCAGAGACGAAAATGACTCATCTTCGTCTCGAAAAAGACAAGTTGTCTTCGTCGACAACAATTTTCAGGACAACTGCTGGAAGGAGGCCGTGCCGAAGAGGAAGAGGAGTGGCCTGGAGGTCGCCTGCGAGGAAGAAACGACGCCGGAAAGCTAACTCAGAAAATTGAAAACCCTAAGGGGGAAAATGTAGTTTTTTAAAACTTGGGTTAGGAAAAATTGTTAGTTTTTAGGGTTTAAGGGGGAAAATAAAATAAAATTTAAGTTTATTTTTAATAATATAGACAAAATGATGATTTTACCTTTGAAACTGTTAATTTTAACTGGTCACGGGTAGGTAAATGATATTTTCAAAATTAATAGGGGGAAACTTGACAAAAGTGCATACCTTGGGTGGGAAATAGTCGTTTGGCCTTCTATAAAGCAAATATTTAACATACGGGATTCTAGTGGCTGACCTCTGCAGCCCAAATTTCGAATATGAGAAGCTAATTAGCATAAAAATCTTGGTGTGCACCCTTACAAAGCCAGGGTATTCACTTTCATTCTTTCTTGTATTGGTTTGTACGTATAGACTGCGTCATAACAGAATCTTCAAAACTCAATCTAGGACATTACCAGGCACATCATCACACAACTGCTTTCTGCAAAAAATTGGCTTTTATAGCATGCAATACATCACTTTCCTTTTGTACGAGCCTAAATCAAGACTGTATTTATGTCGTCTCTGAACTTTTCTGAAGTAGATATTTCAAGTTGACAAGGCTCTTACTATGGAATAAAAAGCTATACTTTTTCTGCACTATACTTCATGCTACGACTTCTTGTGAATTTTCTAATGATACGGTACAACTTACAGGCATCGTTTGCGGCTGCCAGCTAATATGGACCTTCACAAAGCATCTTCCTTGGCTACAGAAGAAGAAAATAGCTGGCAGCCACTTCCCACTTGAAATTCCATTGCTCCAAGCTTATCAGGATACAGAAGAAACAGCCATTTGTCACCAAATATACCCCACTAAACTTCCTAGCTACCAAGTGAAGCAAGATAAATATTTGAATTTGAACAATGTTTTGCCCCAAATCACTCTGGTAGTCAATTTGGACACTATAAGCAATCATTTTTCCAAATTGACTGCATAATGACAGAAAGAGTCACTTACATATATTTTTAAAAAAAAAAATTCATGCCACCACAGTAGTGGTCCTGATAAAGCAATACACAGAAACTACTAAAAATTCATGCGGTATGAAACTTTAAAATTCACTCTGAAGCAATATGCCACCACAAGTAGTCTCCATTCAGTCTGCTGCTTTGGCTACCGTCCTAGCCTTTGTTAACATCCAAATTCACTAATGAATTTTATGGCAAGAGACCTGAATTTTATCACTCCACAATAGCCAGTTCAACAGAGAACTACGATTTGCCTTATAATTTTTGGGCCCGGACCATGAAGTCTATTCTCACCTGCAAAATACTGTAACTAGCTGAGAAAATATCACATTAATGCTAGTCTAACCAGTGAACCAACTCAATTGTAGGCCAAAATAGTATAAACAGTTAAAGGAAAATTATAACTTTACCTTGTATAAAATTGGGAAGCCATTGTTTTTGGGCTTTCTTATTTTTGGAATGTCCTACTTTTATACAGGAAGTCCTCTCTTGATGTTTACTGTTGGTATCCCTTTTTTCTGTTTTGCTAAAGGAAAACTTTTTCTTCTTCTTGTAAATCTGTTTTTTATGTCTTATAATTAACAAAAAGGTTTAACAGGTATAAATAATCCACAAAATGGTATACCTGCCACTAAATTTAACCTTGGCTTTTATTCAAGATATCTCGCTATCAGTAATTTCCAAGTCCATAGACAAACCCATCGCCACCATAGTTGGCATACCCACTCATTTCCTGAACTGCAGAAAATACAATCTCTTAAATAAAGCCATTCAATGCAGTTAAAAAAAAAACATAGAAAATAATCTTACAAGGGAATTTGCCTGCTCACTATAGTAGGACGCCAAATTGATGGTAGCTTGGGTGGTATTTGATGTCTGGATAAACCACTCATCAATGAAACTGAACTACGGCCAATTTCATATGTTCTACTCTACCAATAATTGTGATAGGTACCTGGATATTGAGTTGGCCCCGAGCACACTTCTTCCACCTCACAGTTTCCCTGTTTCTGCGCTACCTCAATTTCACCACACTTCCACAATAATTTCCCCGCTCACAATATAATTCTCAACCCAACACAATCACACAGCAAACACAAGAATTTTTTGGAAGGATACTCTATGTATTATATGTGAATGAAACAGTCTCAATACACTGAAATCAGATTACAAATAATCAAAGCTCATTAAGATTCCAGCGATTATAGGATTCTATAAAACAGTTCTCACATCAGATTCTATGGTTGCTTGGCATTTGAGGGGCCAGCACTCTCCTTCAATCCCTCTCAAATTTTCTGTCAATTCTCAGGTGCCTTGTCTCCCACTTTTCTTCTACTTTTTATGCTCTATAACATAGCCATCAATTCTTCTGTATGCATGACACATTCACTCTCATCTTTGTGTTCCTGGTCCCTGTGAAAGCGCCATCTGTTCTACCCTTTGAGCCACTCTTCTCCCTTCGATTCCTCTTCTTGCAGGAAATGTAAATATGAGTTCTAACAAATTGCCATAAGAACAATGCCCATTTTTAACATGGTGCAATAACTTTGAGTCACTCAAATATATGTCACACCCATCCTTGCATTTTCATGAAGAGTTTTTAGGCCTTGCTGCAGTAGCCAGCTTGCAATATCCTCCAATCATTGAGTTCAATGAGTAATTATCTTCCCTTTGATCATGTCAAACGCGCTCAACATCTTCTAACACCCCACACTTGGAATAACATGGCAATGAGTGAATTCCTAACCAGCACATCATCAAGTAAGCCCATCCTAACTGCAACAGAATGTATTTGCAACCCAATTTCTAATAATTTTGAATCTGTACAGGCAGAAATTGCACTTGTAATGGTAACCTCACTCGGGTTAACCCCAACAAAAAACATCTCCTTAAGCTGTTAAACAAATCCAAGCCTCGCTTGTCCTTCCATTTTGAGGAAACCCTGAAATCATACAAGTCCAATAAAAATCATCAGGACTAATCCCCAAACTCTCCATCTTCTTCATCAATTCCATTGCAGCATCACATTGCCCTGATTGGTTATAGATACGATTCAAAATGTTCCATGTCAAAAGACCTGGTTCAATCCCCTCTTCACACATCTCATCAAATAACATACGAGCCTCTTCATTCTCACCCATTTGGCAATGACCTGATATCATAGAATTCCGAGCCACACTATTCCTCTCATCCATGCTTTTAAAAACCTTCTCGCCCAACCCAACGCATTTTCCCACATTTTACATACACAACCAACATTGAACTTCTAACACACGTAATAGAGGTCATACCAAATTTAGTTACTAAACAATGTATCAATTTCTCATTTCAAAGTCCCCACATTTCCACAAGCTTGCATATTGTTGGATACAAAAAATCATCAGGAAACACACCATCGATTATCATCAAAAAGAAAAGCTCGACAACTTCCCGCCATCTCTGCTCCAGCGAACATGCCCCGATCACCGCCGACCAGGTGTACAGATTCCTCTCATGCATTCCATGAAAAACCTCAAAAGCATCATTAAAACATCCGCATTTCGCATATATGCTGACTAGTGACTAGCTTGGTTTCAACAAACACGTCCATTTCTGACACTAAATGGACACTTCAGCCAAGTTTAACGTCATTTAAATCAATGCATGGTTGGGGTAAGTTAATAGAGGTATTCCTTCTTACCTTGGAGCCTTGTTTGGCAATGGAGTCCAGAACTGTTATGGCTTCAGAAAGACGTCCATTTCTACAAACGTAGTTTAAATGAGTGTTTGCGGATACTAGCCCAACCACACACCCCAACACCACCCCCCACACCCCCCCCCCCCCCCCCCCCCCCCCCCCCCCACCCCTTTTGGTAAAAGGAAGTGAGGACCTGATGGATTTTGTTGAGAATTTATATAAAATGTCTTGTTTTTGGGAATAACTACCAGGGGTTTTGTTACAGAAATGCAAGGCATCATCACGTTTTTGTTAGCAATTTTCAATATTCTGGAGATTGCAGAAGAAGAAATTGACTGAGTGAAGCCAAAGTGCGAGACTACCGTGAAAACTGTAAACCCACCTTGTGTTGCCGGTGACTGTACAAGTACCGGACACTGTCCATTATTTACCAAATGGACAAAGATGGGGAGGACAGGTCAATGAGTTAATGGGTCGACCAAGTAGGCCCATGGGTCTCTCTGGGAGGCCCTTATGTAGCTTCAAAGGTGATGGACGGAGGAGATTGTGGATCACTTGTGATTAGGAGTGAATCCGCGAGTCCAGTGTGAATAATTTAAAGTTAGTTTGAATTCAGATTCAAAGAAGAACAACAAACCCTTTATAAAAATTAAAAAAAATCATCAGACAGGGCTGGACTTTAAAAAAACAAATAATTATTACTACCAAATTTTAATAAAAAATTTGGAAGTTTTTCCCTTCTTATTATTAATAAATGATTCCTTCACTGGTAGAAACTTCACAAATGCTCAATATTCATATCATTGGTATCCAAACAAATTGTTAAATTTCTAACCTCACAGTCTCATCTATCACAAGACTCGATAGTGATTCACGTTACATCGGGTCATGCTGTGCATACACATCAGATCAGCACGTGAACCTTGCCCGTGCTAAGATCAAGCGACCGGGCAGACGGCACCAGCCTTTGACATAATTTGTAGTCAAGTGATTAAATATTTATCCACTGGTACAGTTTGAGCTCCCTCTTGTTCCTGCTTGCTCTGTTGTCCTGTACTTGGCCACCTCCATTCATTGCATTCATAACCTCGCAAGTCCCCACCCAGGCAATATTATAATCGCTTTGTATATGCGAATGATGCAAGAGTAAAAGTGAAGAAAAAGACAACAAAATAATTCATGACTCAGCCAACCAAATTCTATTTAATAATCATTACAATCCTTGAAAAATCCAAGTTCAAAGAAGGCCCTTTAACTAGTCCACGTGATCCATAGGGCGCGTCCACTTCACTATAAGCAATCTTGGTAATTGTTAATCACGCGTTACGACAATTACATCTAGATCAGCTGAACCGGTTCACCGACGTAAACGGAACGGAGATCTAGCGTCACGGCATTCCAGCTGTTTCTTAGTATAGAGAAACAAACGGCGTAAGAACGGTGTCCCCCTGCTTACTGCTCACTGCACACTTTTCGTCACTTTCAATCCAACTCAGTCTTCATTAATGTTGCAAAAGTTGGTTCACGTCTCAACTCAATTGATTTCGAAATGATGTTACTTTTTCACATCGAGTCAATTTTATATGCCAGGAGTCCAGTGAAACCCAGCCGGATCTGTTCATCTTTCGCCAGTCTCTTTCAAAGTTTATTCAAGTGGATTATAAACAATACAGTACAGTCCATTCATGCGAGTACAAAATTAGGTTTAACAGTGCCAGCAACAATAGTAACTCTGCGTTACTTTTCCATTATGCTTGCTTAGTACTTAGCCAGCCACCCAGGCCTTAATTTGTATTAGGTATAAGCTTTTACAAATGGGTTTGGTGTCAATTATATAATAATCGACCGTGAGAGAGCTAATTATGTGCTAACAAATCTAATGTTGAATGATTATGGATTTCATGAAAACAATACTAAATAAACAACAAGCTACATGATTAGTTACCAACTACATTATCTATGTCCCTCTTGAATTAAAGTTTAAATAGAACACCCATAGAAAGTATAATTCTATTACATGGCAAATTAAAAATTTTAAAACTTGCACGCACAGAACAATTTTTAAAGTTATAGGGACACTAAATTTATCTCTCTATACATAATTTACCGTTAGAACAATGGATTCGAAGCTTGCTCTACGAGTAGTGGACTTCTGTCGAAGAGGTCACTAAATTCAAGTTAACTTATGCGAGGACCCGCTGTTTCAGGGTTCTGGCTGGTCTTCTGTCAACCCCTTTTTTTTTTCCTTTGCTTCATGAAAACATTATTTAAGGCAGGACAGGGGAATATTTACACTCACTCTGGCTCAATTATTGTATCTCCACAAGCGACACTTCACGTGAGTTACAAGGTTTGGTGCCTGCCCTGTCATCTTTTATCGATAGAAGAAAAATGAGGTTATTTCAATACAAATGATTGGGTTTAAATTTGAGGCCAAATCAAATAGATGGAACTCCAACCAACCTAGAAGAAATATAAAATAGATTTTTCTTTCTTACGCTTATATAAACATCTAATACTTCTTTTAATCAATGAGGAAAAACTTGATATTGTGTTCCAATTTAGAGATGCCAACAAAGCGGAAAATAGATGAATACCCTAATTTTCTTTTTTATACTCATACAAAAAATTTTTTCTATCATCGTCTTGTCTCAAATATAAGGATAACGAAGAATTTTTATGCTCTTCCTTCGAAAAATTTTTTTCTTCCCTTCTTTCTATCTTCGCAAGAATAATTTTTCTCTTTGTCCATTACGAAGAAAATTTCTCTTATCTTTCCTTTTTATCCTACTAAAAAATTAATGAAATATTTATTAAATATCTAAATATATGTACAAAGATAATTTAATTTTTAAGAATTTAAATGATATGCAAAAGATGGGATAATCTGATTGTAAAAATTTTAATCATCTATATGTAACTCTAATTTTATTTTTATTGAGAAAATCTCCCATTATTATAAGAAAGGTGACAAAATTTTCATCCCTACTCCAAATCGCATCAAATGTTACTGGATATTAAGCCAGAGTTTGAGGGAAATAAAGATTTATAATGTAACAGAGACATCAGCATGAGAAAAAAAGATAGCGGAAAAGACACATGGAGACATGAAAGATGACAACATTTTGTCTGTCATCTCATCATGAACTGGAATCGTAAATCCAAGGGCAAGGACTTGTACATGTGACATGTGAACAAGGCAAAGTTTTAACCCATTGGGGTCGAAATTGTGCGGACCATGAGGCATCCGTACTAAATCGTGAAAAGCATGAAACATTACATTTGACGGGGGCTTTTTATGTCTAATACTTTCAGTTTTGACCCACTTCAATTGGCTTCTATTGCAGGGAAAATAAACAAACAATAATTGTTTTTAACAAATGATAACCACTACTTTTTTGCCACCCAACAACATAAATTCAAGTTGAAGAAATCAGGTTCAGGACGGGTCTTTAATTTAATACACGTACTAAATTTTACTATTTCAGTTTTACAGCTGGCCCCGACTGCCCGCCTCTTGCCCGTGTTGAGCTTCAGAAAATTCAAAAAACAATCAAGAGCTAGCCCGGGTAAAATAAATGTCAAATTACGATTTACTCCGCGATTTTTACCTGGCTTTGTACCGAATCAGGAAGACTAAATGGTAATATCCATGGTGAGAACGTTAAAACCAGAGTTTTCAAATTCAAATTTCAGAATGGTAAAATGAAAACACTTTAATAATTGAAGAAGGATATGAGGTTAAAGCTTCATCTTCACCAGTCCACCATATAAATAGAAAGCTTTTGAGAGTATCTGTCACTCGCAGCTGTAGCAGCAGCAAAATATTAAATCAATGCTTGTTGCAGAGTAGCAGCGGCAGATCAACTGCATTTCAATAACTATTTAAAATCTCCCTCAAAATTGTCGCAGGAGAAAGAGCGACATGGAAACTAGCTCAGTTTCCAAGCTATTATTGATCTGGTTTTTGTTGGTAATAGGTAGTGAAGTGATACAGTGCAGCGTGACCTATGATAAGAAGGCCATTATCATCAATGGCCAGAGGAGGATCCTCATCTCCGGTTCTATTCACTATCCGAGAAGCACACCTGAAGTACTTCATATTTTCCATTGTCCTTTTCTTTTTTCCTTTTTGTTTTTTGTTTTGAATGTTTCTTTATGATGTGTTTGGGTGTAGATGTGGGAAGATCTTATACAGAAGGCTAAAGATGGAGGGTTAGATGTTATTGACACGTATGTTTTCTGGAATGTGCACGAGCCTTCTCCGGGCAATGTAATAATCTGGATCCTTACTTTCCTATGTTTCTCATTTTTACACTATAAAAATATATGTATTTTTTTTTTCCACTTTTCTGGATATTCTCAGTATAATTTCGAAGGAAGAAACGACCTGGTACGGTTCATTAAGACTATTCAGAAAGCAGGGCTATATGCTCATCTTCGAATTGGACCTTATGTTTGCGCTGAGTGGAATTTCGGGTACCTACTCTTCAAATACATTTTTTATGTATATTATTGCCTGGATCTGTGTATAGTATGGTAGTTTTGTTGCTATATTTTTTACTGAGTAGTATATCTTTGTTTCTTTTGGTATTTTGTTAGTCTGAGTGTTCTGTTTGACTGATTCACTCTCTGTTTGGCACAGAGGATTTCCTGTTTGGTTGAAGTATGTTCCTGGTATCAGCTTTAGAACTGATAATGGGCCTTTCAAGGTTAATTTTTTTTCTCTTTCATTTCCTCTGTGAAATAATTAACATTGTAAAAATCAGAGGAAGTTGTAAAGATGTTTGGATTATAGTTTGACTATGTATTCATTTTCTTGTTTTAAGATGGCAATGCAAGGGTTTACCCAGAAAATTGTACAGATGATGAAAAATGAGAATTTATTTGCATCACAGGGAGGTCCCATTATCCTCTCGCAGGTATGGATTCTTGATTTTATGCACTTATGAAATTTATGTCTGAAAAATGATGTTCTTATTTTTCTTTATGGTATACTTTAGCATTGGTTAGCTATTGTTTTTGTTTCTTAAGAAAGTGAAGATAAAGAGCAAGGATTATGCGCTTGATGCCAGTATGGACTATGAACTATTAAAGTAACTTACAATATACATAATTTGTTGTTTTAATTTCGTTTATGTAGATTGAGAATGAGTATGGACCAGAGAGTAAGGCCCTTGGAACTGCTGGTCGTGCATACATAAATTGGGCTGCAAAGATGGCTGTTGGATTGAACACAGGAGTCCCATGGGTGATGTGCAAGGAAGATGATGCTCCAGATCCAGTGGTTAGCTTTCTTTGCTGTGTCTCTCTCAGTTGGCTGATATTTACGTTTTCACTCAAACTTTTCTTAAATGGGAGTTCTGAGTTTGCTCTGCAAATCTTGGCAATAGATAAATGCGTGTAATGGTTTTTACTGCGATTCATTCACTCCCAACAAACCTTACAAGCCTACAATGTGGACTGAGGCTTGGAGTGGCTGGTAAATATTTGCTTATCTCATACCTTTGAAGTTGCCTAGGTAACCTCAAATCCGGTGTTCTGATCCCTTCTAGCTTTTTTCTTACATCATAAAGGTTTACAGAGTTTGGTGGTCCTGTTCACCGACGACCAGTTCAAGATTTGGCATTTGCAGTTGCCCGTTTTATACAAAAGGGGGGTTCATATATTAACTACTACATGGTTGGTTACCTTGCCTCGTTAGCACTTGTTAAAACAGGTTCTCTTGTGTTAGCATTAAAATTTACTTTATTGTGTATGGCAATGGCTTACGACAGTATCATGGAGGAACTAACTTTGGGCGCACTGCTGGAGGCCCTTTCATTACCACTAGTTATGATTATGATGCTCCACTTGATGAATATGGTGAGAAACAAAAATCATTTCTTTTGTGATTGACATCTTCTCATATAAAGGATGTTTTCATTAAATTCACAATTTAGGCTTGTGAGCCTGGATTATGGAACTTATCACTATTCCGCACATGTACAGGTTTGATCAGGCAACCTAAATATGGCCATCTCAAGGAGCTTCACAAGGCTATTAAGCTATGTGAACATGCTTTAGTTTCTTCAGATCCAACTGTGACTTCACTGGGAACCTATCACCAGGTCAGCCATTCAGCCTTTTCTTGTTTGAATAATTATTTTAGTTTTTGGTAGTAAGAGAAGTCATGTCAGGACTTACAAGACTGTTCTTCCAAGTGCCAATGCTTATTCAATTATGGTCATCTTCCAGGCTCATGTATTCTCTCCAGGGCAGGGAAGATGTGCAGCTTTTCTCTCAAATTACCATTCAAGCTCGCCTGCCATGGTGATGTTTAATGGCAGGCATTATAATTTGCCCCCTTGGTCCATAAGCATCCTTCCTGATTGCAAGAATGTCATATTTAACACTGCAACAGTAAGTAAAATTCTTGCTGGCTAATCATTTAAAAAATACACCCAACTTGCAGTTCAAGTTCAAAAGCATGTTTTCTGAAGGTTTTTATTTTCAAAAAAAGGAAAAAAAAAAGATCTAATCAAGTCATTGAGATGGTTTTCTTGTGCTGTGAAGGTTGGAGTTCAAAGGGAACATATGCAAATGTTGCCAGCTGACTCTAAGTTGCTTTCATGGGAGACTTATGATGAAGATGTTTCTTCTCTGGGTCAAAGATCAACAATAACAACTGTTGGACTCTTGGAGCAGGTAAATGTCACTAGAGATACTAGTGACTACCTGTGGTATATGACGAGGTGAGCCTGGTGCAATATAATATCTTTGAACAACTTTCCTGATTTTCAAAAGCAACTTGATGCCAACAAAATAAACTCAATATACTCTGAAAAGCTGCTGGATGCAAAAGCATGTCTAGTGCATGTTTCTAGCTATTAATTTTAACTTTTCTACTTTGCATTATCCCAGTGTTGACATTAGTTCATCAGAATCATTTCTGCGAGGAGGAAACAAGCCCACTCTTAATATAGAATCAGCTGGTCATGCTGTTCATGTTTTCATTAATGAACAGTTTTCAGGTATTGTTGTTGGACTCTTTCCTCCTGAAGCTAAAAAGCTCATATATGTTGTGCTAGTTGGTCAACTAGACAACTACTAAATCTTGATATCAGCTGTGGAAAAGCTCAAAGATTCAATAATACTGCTTTACTACAGGCTCAGCCTTCGGTAGCAGGGAGAGTAGAAAGTTCACATTTACAGGGCCAGTTAACCTTCATGCTGGAACAAATAAGATTGCACTCCTCAGCATGTCTGTAGGATTACCGGTTAGCTTCTGCCATCTATTTGAATGTGTAACAGCTAAACCAATTGTTGGAAGAGCAACTTGTTTGCTCATTCTTTTATTCTTTTAGTCAATTAGCATGGGCAGGAACTGAGTTATTAATTGTTTACATCAGTGTGGCATAAGCCTATCAAGTTGTCTCACTAGCTGACTACTATTGTGGATTGATTGTAGAATGTCGGGTTCCATTATGAAACATGGGAAACAGGAATCCTTGGTCCAGTTATGCTGCAGGGTCTAGACCAAGGAAATAGAGACTTGACGTGGCAGAAATGGTCATACCAGGTAAAAAAATGTGCATATGAGTTTTATATTTGTTTCAATATGTTCTTGCTCTGCCCTGTCAGAGCCAGAAGTTTATCTTACAGATTTTTACTTAAACAGGTTGGCCTACAAGGGGAGGCAATGAATCTAGTATCACCAAATGAAGCTTCATCTTTTGAATGGACTCAAGCTTCACTAGCTACTCAAGGCCAGCAACCTTTGACATGGTACAAGGTAAAGGAGATTTCAAAATTATTGGTACAGTGGCAACAAAAGTAGCTTTGATCTTTAGAAGCTAAATGTCAGCCTGGAATTCGCAGGCATATTTTGATGCACCTTCAGGAAATGAGCCACTGGCTTTGGACATGAGAAGTATGGGAAAGGGTCAAGTGTGGATAAATGGGGAGAGTTTAGGAAGATACTGGATGGCTTATGCAAAGGGTGACTGCAATACTTGCAGCTATTCTGGGACATACCGCCCTACAAATTGCCTGCGTCGATGTGGCCGACCTACCCAACGATGGTATTTCCCTATAATGACTAATAATGCACTGAAATCTTTTAGATTGATCACCTATTATGCAATATATATATATATTTCACTTTTAGATCAATTAAAGTTTGGATTCTGCAGGTATCATGTTCCAAGGTCCTTTCTGAAGCCAACAAAAAATTTGTTGGTAGTTTTTGAAGAACTTGGAGGGGATGCATCAAAGATATCTCTTGTGAAAAGGCAGTACGCCAATGGTCAAACAAGTAGTGTTCAAACAAGTAATGATGATGAAAATAATAATGTTTAGGTGCTTATATATTTATAAAAATATCGGTATTATAGCCAAAAGGAAATGGTGATGAAAATAATAATGTTCAAACAAGTAGTGTTGCACCAATATTATGGTCTATGAGCGATGTTATATAAACATTTTTTTGAGTACACAATTTAGTGTATAGATAATGTGTTATTATATGATTAAGAGTTATTTTATTCTTAATTTAAAATTATTTAATTATATAATGATATATATTTAATTGTATATTTAAAAAATATATATATATAATTTAATTGTACTGTCTAAATGGTGATGTTATGATGTAAATGCATGAACATTAAATCTTGTGCTAATAGTATTCTACTAAATTATAAGTGTTTTCTAGAAGAAAACATCTTGCCCTTTTTCGATCAACTATATTTATGTTAGTTTCTTTCGCTATTTGGGGCGTGTGCAAGTTGAGCTTAACTTGTACTAAAGTTTTAGTTCATTGAACTTGACATAAGATTTAAGTCTTACTGGCCTTGTAACACTGTGACCTGTCTTTTAGGTGATTTTTAAAGGAAATCACTAAGTTAGATCTTGTGCTAATAAAGTGTTCTACTAAATTAGAAATATTTTGAAGAGTAAAACATCTTCTTACCCTTTCTTAGTCATGAAGGTGAACAATCATATTTATGTTGAGCCTTTTTGGCTGTTTGGGGTGTGCGCGAATTGAGCCAAACTCAAATTTATAAGTTTTAATCTGTCGAGCTTTGAACTTGATATATGAGTTAAGTCTTACCAGCGTTGTAACATTGTAACTTGTCTTTTAGGTGGTTTTTTTTTCTCCTTTAACATCACTAAATAGCCAACTTGAATAACCTAGCCTTAATATATAATTAGTTTATCTTGATTCGAATCAAATTTGAGCTAAAACTTTATCGAGGATTAACCCAACGTAATCCACCTTTATTTTGGATCAACTCACTTTGCATCCATCCCTGTTTTGATGTTATGATTGTTCTCAAAATTTCTGCTGATTGTGAGCATGTCAATAAAATTAACTTAACAGGACAATAGGCTAATATCATAAATTTATAAGCAGACATAGCTGACCATTCAACATATTCAATCATACAAAGATGAAAGGCAAGCCAAAACTAACCACAAACAAAAACATGACACTTAATAATCAAACTAACATAAGTTCATCAAGCCCTTCATGATCCTGCGTCAATCAAGCTTTGGCAATTACAGTTGCAGCTTCAGCTTCAGTTTCAGTAGTAGCATGCTTTGTGATTGCCAGCTGCAATTCATCTTTCTTCGCTCCCAAAATCCTGTCCAAAATCTTCCCTTCTTTCATCAACACAAAGGTTGGCATGGCTTCCACATCCCAATCTTCAGCAACAGACTGCAATTTTACAAACAGTATCATCAATCTCATGAAAGTTTCCGCTCACATAACTCAACATACATAATAATGAATTGATTTAGATTTGTTTACCTTCAACTCATCAACATCAACCTTCAAGAAGATGACATTCGGCATCTTCTTTGCCCAATCAGCCAAAATCGGCGCAATAAACCGACACGGCGGACACCATGACGCCATAAAGTCCACCACAATCTGTCAAATTGAAATAAATAATTATACAATTGTATGAGAAAATAGCAACCTAACAAACCCTAAACACGTCTGAAATTATTTCGAAGAATCAAATTAAAATCTAAACCTAACAAGAATACTATCGTATTACCAATTTCTTGGTGTCGAGTCCCTTCTGAAGCTGCTCCTTCCATGCCTCGTCGGTGTGGCAACCGATAACCTGTCCTTCTTCCGCCATTTACTCTGATAATTTTGCAATGAATAATAATGAAACTATGAACTATAATAATAATTTAATGACCCGTCCAGCCTTATTTATAGCGAAGGACTTTTACGGATTGGCTCGTTTCCTTGTAAATTACGGATGCGTCATACGTGAGAGGTGACGCACATGTGCGAACAATCAGAGTCAAAGCATGGCAAATGTGAACACGATGTCCAAACACAACGAAAGGCAAAAAGAAGAACCTGGAAATGCGGCTAATATGAAAATCGGCCAAAAGAATTATTCCCACCCACTAACTTTCAAAAACCCAAACACCCACCCATAATCAATTTTCTGTTAAAAATTTCAATTAACGTTAAGGGTAAAATCATCATTTAACAAAAAAATTAAAGTTTCATCACAATTTCCTTCCTTATATTTAAAAACTTACATTTTATCTCTAACCCAAGGTTTAAAAAATGGCAAAAACCCCCTCTAAGGTTTGTTTCTCTTCCTCCAGTGTCGATTTCTCCTTCCTTGGCCGTCGACTATCCTCCCTTCCCCCCCTTATCTCTTCTTTAGTCTCTCTCCCTAGCCTCTCCAACTGTCTTCGGCTAGAGACGAAGATGAGCGGTCTTTGTCTGAAATGAAAACACATCGTTTTCATCTCTTAGACAAAGACAATCGGTCTTCGTTAGATTTGTCTCAAACGAAGACTGCTCGTCTTCATCTGAGTCGTCTCCAACTGAAGACGGTCAGAGAGGCTAGGGAGAGGGACCGGAGGAGAGATAAAGGGCGAATGGAGAAGGGAGAAGGGAGAATGACCAAAGGTTGGGGAAGGAGAAATCAGCACCGAAAGAAGAGAAACAAACCCTAGGAGGGTTTTGTCACTTGTCAAACCTTGGGTTGGAGGTAAAATGTAAGTTTTTAAATATAGGAGAGAAAATTGTGATGAAACTTTAATTTTTTATTAAATAATAATTTTACCTCTAACGTTAATTGAAATTTTTAACGGAAATTTGATTGTAGATGAGTGTTTGAATTTTTAAAAGTTAATGGGTAAGAATTGTAATTTTACTGTTACTTGGGTGAGAATAAGTGCTTTGGCCTTTGAAAATCCATTTGTGAAGTCAAATATGCCACGACATAAATATATATTTATATATTTAAATCATGTACATATAATTTTTTTTTTCGTCAGATTTGTCTTAAACAAAGACTGCTCGTCTTCATTTGAGTCGTCTCTAACTGAAGACGGTCAGAGAGGCTAGGGAGAGAGACCGGAGGAGAGATAAAGAGAGAAAGGAGAAGGGAGAACGACCAAAGGTTGGGGAAAGAGAAATCAGCACCGAAAGAAGAGAAACAAACCCTAGGAGGGTTTTGTCACTTGTCAAACCTTGGGTTAGAGGTAAAATGTAAGTTTTTAAATATAAGAGAGAAAATTGTGATGAAATTTTAATTTTTTGTTAAATAATAATTTTACCTCTAACGCTAATTGAAATTTTTAACGGAAATTTGATTGTAGGTGAGTGTTTGAATTTTTAAAAGTTAATGGGTACGAATTGTAATTTCACTGTTACTTGGGTGGGAATAAGTGCTTTGGCCTTTGAAAATCCATTTGTGAAGTCAAATATGCCACGACATAAATATATATTTATATATTTAAATCATGTACATATAATTTTTTTTTTTTTTTTGGCTTAAGACGAAAGTGAGAAGCTTCTAGAAAAGAATATACAACGTTTATGATTTTTAGTGAATTGATTAATGGACCTGAGAAATCGAGTGGCCATTTTCAGCCCAACCCAACCAAGTGAAACAGTTGGGCCTCGTTCCAGCCCATGGAGCGAATCAACTAGCCCTTCTAGATGGAAATAAAGAACTTGTTTGTGTATTCAAGCCCAACCAATCCTCAACAAGAATTAATCTAAACGTAGAATAATCATTGAGATCCAACTTGACTCGCTCAATTGGCATACGCTCAACAATAGCGTTGAAGAAGAAGAGTGAAGAATTATAAGAAAAAAAGGAAAAAATAATACCACAGAAGAAGAATTATTCAATCCCAAAAGAAATATTAAAAAAAAAAAGAAAAGGAATATAAAATTATTGACAAATTGAGTTTCGATATAACAATATTAGTGATATCGATCTTAAATTAAACTCAAATTGAAATTTTTTAAACTCAAAATCGGTACATTCAAGATTGTGCAGCAATCTGAATCTGATCCAACTGAAATTACAAGTCGTTCAATAATGTTAAACAATAATTAAAACCTAATCCTAAAGGATATTTAGCTTTGTAGGTTGGTGACCTTGAGAAAACTCAATTCTAAATATCCAAAAAACTGAGCTTGGGTTAAAGAGATTAATAAAGCTTTTCTCAGCTGAACATTGGAAAGAAAGAAAAACATGATATAGTAGAGTGATCTCACTCCACTTCAACAGGAAAAAAGCTGAAAGAAATTCGAAAACATTACATCCATAACCAAATTGAGCTTGATGATGAGGCTCATGCATGTTAACTCCTCCACCAATCATGGCGGTGTTGCATGCTTTGCAATAGCTATTTGCAGCTCCTCTTTCTTATCAGCGCCAAGAATCCTCTCCAGAAATCTGCTTTCTTTCGGTAACACGAAGGTTGGCATGGCTTTCACATCCCAGTCTCAGGCAACCGACTGCAATTAATTTCGTAATATCATTAACCAAACTTGGCGTTACAATGTGTAAGACGTTGGCTTAGACTCGTTTACCTTCAATTCAATGAGTTGAGAAGTTTGTTTTGTTTCTGAAATTGAATCAAACTCGAGTTAAAAAAAGTTGGATTAGGTTTGGCTTATGCTCTGAGTGATAGCTCGATTTGATTCGAATTTAACTTGTGACTTGATTTGAGTGATGTTAAGTAATTGTCAAAATAATGCCGTTTAATCATTATTTAATAAAATTTTTAAATGCCCCCTAAAATATTTCGTAAACACCGAAACTCTCTCTTCTTTGCATTTTTGTGCTTCTTTGCTTTGACCTAAATAAATTCAAATTTAGTCAAACTGAGCAGAGTCCGCTTCTAAAATTGAGTCATTTCAGTTTGAGTCTAACTCTACAAACTGATGCTTGATTTTAACTCTAAAATAATTTATTTTTAATTTAATCTGAACTAATTCAAACTTAATATTTAAATAAAATTATCAACTCGTCTATAAAAATGAGTCTACTTCTTAATTCAAACTCTATTTATTTCATTTGAATTCAAATTTAAAACCTAGATCGAACATCAGACTAGTTTTCAATGAATTTTATTGTTCCTAAATCTTCAGTTCTTGAATTGGTAAAGCCCATGCTCTCCTATAAATAATCTAAAGCCCAAGTCGTCATGGTAGCTCTCTATTGAACATGGGCCTCGTCGAGTGCATTAACTTTCTTTGTTTAGTAGTCTGTCTTCAGCCGTACCTCTTGATAATGCATTACGATTTACAACCATCATAATAATATTGACAAATAATTTTTTCGAGAAAATCTATTTATATATTTAAAATAAAACTGATTATATTAAATAGAGAAAACTTTATATATATATTAATTAAGACATAATTATTATATTAAATAAATTAAAATTTTAATATTAATATATCATTAATATGTTGAATATTGATATATTATTAATAAGACAATAAAATTATAAATTTTGGCCACTTACAGCACAAATGGAACCCACCCCGGTTCCTTTGCAACTCTTCTTATGAACCACCCCATTTCTCAATAAAACCAAGCAAATCAATCTCCAGTTTTACCAGATTTTCACTTGTAATATTATTACATATTTCTCTGTTTTGATTTTGCAGGCAATGAAACCACGAATACCTGAAAACACCAAATTACAGTGAAATGGCCCTATCTCAACTTATACCTTCTCCAACTTCCTCTTTCCCAGCTCACTCTCACCACCAACGTTCTTTAAACCCTAACTCCACATTAAACCCTAAATCTTTCAGTTTTTTCTCTGATTCTTCTTTAACTCTTTTTCGCTTCGTTAGAAGACCCAATTTTCTACGTTGCTCAGCTTCTTCTTTCCCTGAAAAGCATCACCCCACCAACCCACCAAAATCTGACGACGTTGTTGAGCTCCCGCTTTTCCCGCTTCCACTTGTCCTCTTACCTGGAGCCATTCTCCCTCTTCAGATCTTCGAGTTTTGTTACCGCATTATGATGCATACTCTCCTCCAAACCGACCTACGCTTCGGTGTCATCTTCTCCGACGCCGTTTCGGGAACCGCCGAGGTTGGCTGTGTTGGCGAAATCGTCAAACACGAACAACTCGTTGACGATCGGTTCTTTCTCATTTGCAAAGGGCAGGAAAGATTTCGTGTTAGGAGTATTGTCCGTACAAAGCCGTATCTTGTTGCGGGGGTGACGTGGCTGGAGGACAGACCGTCTGGTGAGGAGGACGTGGACGCGTTGGCCAATGATGTGGAGGGTTATATGAAGGATGTGATTCGCTTGTCGAATCGATTGAACGGCAAGGCTGAAAAAGAGGTTGTGGATCTGCGGAGGAATATATTTCCGACGCCGTTTTCGTTTTTTGTTGGAAGCACTTTTGAAGTTGCGCCTAGAGAGCAGCAAGCCTTGCTTGAATTGGAAGATACAGCGGCCAGGCTTAAGAGAGAGAAGGAAACTTTAAGGAACACCCTTAATTACTTGACTGCTGCTTCAGCTGTTAAAGATGTGTTTCCTTCTTCAAGCTGATAGGTATTTACTTGCTTACTCTTGTCTTGCTGCTCTGTTGCCTTGAATATGCACAGAAAGTACCGTTTGTGTATAATGATACATGAACCATATGAATATTTTGTGCAATCTTGTCATGATGGCTGAGCTATGAGGTGCCAAGCCAATTCTTAGTTTGTGTTCATGATTATAGTAAACTAATTTATTGATGGAAATTTTATGGGGAAGGGTTCCTTTCCTGGAAATGTGTGCTTTCTTTCTGTTGTAGCAAGCATGGTGGATTCTTCTTTCTTTACCCACTTTTAAGTTTGATTTTTCTTTACATGATATGTAGCCTGTAAAAAGGACTGATGAAAAATCAGTTAGAGGTCCAAATCAATTGTTTGCAGGCTAGCACAACACACGTTTGCTTAAGTAATACATTGTCAAAATTGCTTAATTTGAATTGGCTAATTAAAACTTCTTAACAATGCTGTACATTTTAATGTGCATCAAATATCTTTCCCTAGTGACCCATGTGTTCAATATTAGGTCAGAGAAAAAGATATCTGTGCTTACGCCGGTACGTGGAGTGCAACCGTTAGATATGGGCCAAAAGATACTTACATGCCTTAGGAAAAAATGACATTACAGCAAATTCTATTTTTGTACTGGTTCTCCTGAGTTCACCCTTTTGCAGAGAAATTAATAGTATCATCCTATGAAAATTTCACACCCAAGACCAGCTTACCAGCCCAATAATCAAACAAAATGGGTGTGTAATTGAACAAAAATATCAATTTTAAGCTATCTACGGTTCTCATGTTTGATCAGGGATAGAACAGGGCATACTACTACAGACAACAGTATATAAAATTATTCACCAATCAGCGTTGAAGGGACTTTACAAAAACAATGCGTCGATCAAGGTGTTCCAACCGCCAAACTTCCTGGAAGCATCTCTTGTCTCAAATGTTGCTCCAGTGACATTCCCAGCACTCTGCAGACATAAGATTGCTGTTTATGAGACCAGAGCAGCAAAACAGGTAAGCAGACTAAATAAAATTTTCAAGTACAAAGCTTTGGATATAGATATCAAATTCTATAAGCGTCAAAGTTAAATAACAAGGGTCTCTGGAATACATAACTTCTGCTTTGTACTTAGAGAGCTTTTTGTTCTATGAAACAAAATTCTGAACTTATGAAAATGCTACTTAGAAGACTATTTTCTCCATTCAAAACGTAAAGAATGGAAAGAGCCGAAAGAATAGAATTCTATACTGACCTTATAGCATTTCTTCCTTTCCGTATCACATATGGGATAATTAGATGGGCAACATAGATTATGGTCCTTACAACAGACACCAGAATCCAAGTCGCAACATTTCCACTTGAGGCATATTCCTAGCAATCTCCACGTACAACAGCAAGTTTCTCCTTGGGAACAGTAAGTAAAAAGATCACACATAGTAGGGCCTGGAGAAGGTGGGGGTGGTGGATTTGGGCTGGTCTTAGTCGGGTATGAAGCTAGCATGTTGATACCACAAAGACCTTGAGAGTTGCCAGAGTTGCGTAGCATGTGAATATAACCGTTCATTCCCCAATTTGTACCCCAGGAATTCTTTACAATCCAATAATCCACACCATTTTCTGAGCCATATCCTACTATTAATACAGCATGATCCAGAGAAGTCGAACATGGCCCAGTGAAAATCCCCTACCACAGAAGCAGTCGAAACACTTATAATTAATCATATTGAAGGCTGATTAACGGAAATCTAATATCAATAAGACTGAACATTGGGACCGACCTTGGAGTAGAACTGGAATGCTCTCTCACTACCACATATGCCTACACTCACAGGCTGAGTTGCAACGGCTTGCAGTAGCAGTTTCTCGTTATTTGCCGGGATGTCTTTGTAACCATCAATCGTCACAACATGCCTTTTCAACTGCCACATAAATGAATCGAAGAACATGAAAATACCTTATCGAAGAAACATCCAAGCATTATATATGCAACATAATCTAAGTAATGACTAGAAAAAAAAAAGCAAAGGAGAAGAGAATCAGGCTAAAGAGAAGAATATTCTGATAGATACAGGTGCGGGAGAAGATTGAACTATTACCTTCTGCTTCTTGCATTTCCCTCCCTGGCCTTGAAACGGGTAGTCATCCTCAGTGTCAATTCCATGGTTATCTATGATAAACTGATATGCATAGTCCATGAGTCCACCCCCACATCCATCATTATAAGTTGTATCACAATCAATCAACTCTTGTTCAGAGAGGCTGACAAGAGAGCTAGTCACAATCTTATTTATCCCTTCTACAGCTCCAGTTGCAGCAAATGCCCAACAAGCACCTAGGCAATACGAAGAAAAATATATATATTCCTCAAGTGTATGGAAACGTATAATATAATCTGCAATTTTCAGATTAGAGATAGCAAATCCGAAATGGTCTTCAACTGATCACTAACGAAGAAAGAACAGTTCAAACATCCAAACGAAAATAGAATCAGATCTTAGGGTTTCAGTAAATTAAACAAGCTGACATATTAGCCCCCACCTCATAAGATTATCTAGAATCTATAGTGAAGATTAGCATACCACATCTGCCTTGATCTTCAACTTGTGTTACTGCTCCTTTCTTTCTCCAATCTACCGAAGCAGGAATCTCCTCATCTAAGGAATCAGGTTCTCGAACGTTTCTCCGGTCGAGTTTAACTGCGGAAGCAGAGAGACCTAAACGAGATAGTTGGAACTCGTGGTGAGCAAGATCAGCAAAGGCATTAAGAGAAAGTGTAAAAGACGAATTAGCCATGTCGTTGTGTTGTTTGATAAAATAATAGTTGTCTTGAAAGACTTCGAGCCTGCGCTGCTTTTCTTGGTGTGATGAATAAGTTTTGCCATGGTGCTGACACCAAGCTTCGAAGAGCTGGTTGATGTGCGAACAAGAATGGAGAGAGATGGAGGACAAAAGAAGAAGAAGAAGAAGAAGAGAAGGTAGATAATTCATTGGTTGCAATTAGACAGAGGGGGAGGGTGATTTGGGGGCTTTTGATTGGGAGATTGGATCAATTGGGTATAAATGCCAGTGTCCAGACAAGTTAGGTCGCGGAGGATGGGCTGTGACTGCGAATGTTCCAGCCCGCATAGCACTGTTCCCATGTTCTCGAAAAGACCAGACAGTCATACTTTTCCATGCAACTTTGGTTTGTTCTTTATGAAGAAAGGGTCTCGCCGTTTTGATGAATTTGATATGAATCGACTCAAATTTAAATATTTATATTAATTTGAATTTAATTTATTTTATGAAAAGAGTTTGATACTTCATTGGAACCCAATTGATTTGATTTCAGTTTAAAATTCAAGCTGGAATGGCTTGCTTTGAATCCAAATCATATGCATGACAGGTGATACATGTAGAAGTCATAAAATTTGGTAGATGTATTGCTTTGTACGTCAGTAATGACAATTAATCGTCAGGCCGTATTTCATTTATTGGGCCGCGTTTCTATTAAAAAATAGATAAATAGGTAAATATTAATTTTCTATTTACAAGGCCAAATGAGTACTTCTTATCAAAATTTTAATCGAATCTTAAAATTATGTTTGTGATAATTTAAAAAATTAAATATTTATTAATAAATTAATTTTTATTAAAATTTTAATTATAAATAAGAGTAAATTTATTATTTTATTATTTATTTAAAAAATATAATTTTTTGTATCCCTAGTAGATTTTGAAATATGCATTTCAACTCAACCTTTTAATTTTAAAAAAATAACATTTCACCCTTACAATCCTTAGATTCTCTTCTTTCCAGTGACAATGATAACAATGGCAATTACGGCTACCACCATTCTCCTGCTTTCTTTCTTTGCCATTGTCAATGATATCTCATGATAAAGGAAGAGACATTGATCTGATGAATCAAAGAGAAAGAATTTGACTTCTCTAGCATCGGTTAATGAAACCTCAACTTCTCAAGCAATAACTTCATTTTCCATTAATTCAACTTTAGACAAAGATGAATCACACGACAGATGCTTCGTTTGGAGTTAATTCGACAAAAAACATGGTAAATCTAAAGGAGAAAGGAGAAAAATATAACGATAACTTTTTTATTTTTGATTTGTCACACTAGTGCTTATTCATTTGTTATGAGATAGTGTCAGTGGTAACAGAGAGAGAAAGGAGGAGAATCATTGTAGTCACTATCGCTATCACCAAAAAGAACAAAACCTATGAGTTGATGGGGGTAAAATGTCATTTTTTAAAAATTTCAATATTGGGTAAAATATCAATTTTTAAAACTTTAGAGGAAAAATGATATCATTTTATATATTTTGTAATATAATAGATAAAATTTTATTATTACTTATAACTGAAAATTTTGGCAAAAGTTAATCTAAAGATGTTACAAGTGTGTTTTTGAGATTACGTAAAACTTGGGTGGGGCACAAACTTTTAGCCTATTTGCGATTACATGATCAAATCCAAAAAGTGTTCCTCGATTATCATCAGCATCATCATCAATAATACGCATATATGGACAGCAAGGAAGGAAAGCGGAAGGCACGTGTGGAAGCGCAACGGAGACGTTAGCTGTTGGCGATCGGATTTCTGCCTGTCCCATTCTGCTACCTGCGCGCAATATATCCAAACCTCCATTATTCTCGATCCTCTTCTCGTTTAAAGCTATTGAGTTAATCCGTTCACGACTCACCGCAGCCACGCCCACACAACTAATCAATCGATTATATTTTCGGACCTACCGACATTCGTTAGATTGTCCGCTAGATCATGGACGTCGATCCTCGTCACTACGAAAATATTGTACGTTTTTAATCTTATATCTGGGTTCTGTTTTACTGCAAGAAATGAAATTGCGAGGATTAATGATTGTGTTATGTTACATTTTGTATATACTTGTACACGTGCTAGTTACAGTTGTTCGATTTTATTGATGTTAAATATGTGGGTTTTGTTTTTGCTAATGATTGAAACCCTAGTTCTGGGTTTATGATTTTGCTTCTAATACGGTTTATGTATCATTCTTCATGAAAGTAGAACCTAGTAATCGTGGAAGTGGAGTAATGCTATTTGCATTTACAATAAGTACCGTTTTTGTCATCCATTTATGGTGCTACTTTATTCTAAATTTAAAATCAACTAATAACATTGTGACACAATCGTTGCTACCCAAATAATTACTCATTATGAGTGTACATAACATTACTTGTTGAGATAGTGCGGTTGAGTTAGTTCTGGTTACTTTTTTTAATTGTGATTCTAGGCACCTGTTGTTTTTATGTTAATTATATAAAGCATATCAGCTTTGGAAACTAAATGAGTTTGATTTTAACATGATTTGGTTAAATTATATTCTGAAGGTAGTGTTTATGATATACATTAGGTGAGTACTTCCAGGGCGAGAAAGCGGGGAGAGGCCTGTAGGTTAGCTATTGTTGTATTTAAATGAGACTAAGTATGCTCCTAAATCAATGAAAAAGAACGATTTTCATAAAATTGAGTTAAAAGTTTTAGGATTGTTGGGCAGTGGCCAAGTCATTATACTATAGACTTCATCTTCTGTGAAAATTGAAACTCAACCTAAATGTTTTTGGGAACTTTTACAGCATTTTTGGTTCTATCACTGACTTAAGCTTCCCCAAAGATCTCATTTTCAACTCTAGAAATATAGTTTTGCATCTTTGGTATATTTGTTTATCACCATGAGTAATGACGAATCACCAGAATGGCACAAAAAAAATGCTAGTATATGCACTCTGTATTGCAGCGTGCTTATTTCTTTTTAACATCTGAGCTTTGTCTTCCTTTGTCTCTTACAGGCCATCAATGACAATGACATCCACAACATTGTCCTGTCTTATCTTGTCCATAATTGCTATAAAGAAACTGTGGATTCATTCATTTCCTGTACTGGGATGAAGCTGCCTGCTGATTGTCTTGAGGACATGGAGACAAGGAAACGTAGGTGAAATTTATGCTTCTCTCATATTCAGTGCCATTTGAATTGTATATATATTAAATGCATGGGTGAATTCCTAAAATTATAAATTCTCTTAAGGATGATAGGATTAATAGATGTTAAAGTGGGTAAAGTTGTGTGTTGGTGTGGTACATGCATATTAGCATCTTGGCCATTTACTCTGAAATATGTCTCATGCATTGTTTAGTTCACTAATAGGCTGCATATGCTCAGGGTACTTTAGTTTAACAGACTGCTGAATTTTACTAGTCCAATTAAGTAGCAATATATGCTAATCTATTTTGGTAGGACATAACTTAAAGGGCAGAGAATGTAGAACAAACAAGAATGGGTTTATCCACTGCATCAGTATATTAATATTTATTGATCGATATGTTATTGTCTTTTTCTCATTTGCTATTATGCAGTGAGATGGATATATATTGCTTGTAGTTTTCTTTGTATGTTATGATGCTACTCTGAGTTCTCATAACAGTTCTTCATAGATTCAGTTGATTACTTGATGGTTTCCGTTGGCTAATTGCATTATTTACTCCCAGGTATTCTTCACTTTGCATTAGAGGGAAATGCACTCAAGGCTGTTGAATTGACAGAAGAACTGGCAGACGACTTACTGGAGAAAAATAAGGACTTGCATTTTGATCTTCTCAGCCTACATTTTGTTGAGCTTGTCTGTTCTAGGAAGTGGTGAGTAAATTACAATGATATTTGGAGAAGTTATTTTTTTAAGTCAGACAGTTCCCATTCTAATTTTCCTTTAATGCCTGTGGCAGCACAGAAGCTTTGGAATTTGCACAAACCAAGTTGACCCCTTTTGGGGAGGTTCAAAAATATGTTGAAAAGCTGGAAGTATGCATCTTCTTGATGCAAATTTTCTGATAGATGTTTATTGAATTTGTTTTCCTTTTCTTGCTTTTCTTTTTATTGGGAAATGAAAACAGATTACTTTTTCCTCTAGGATTTTTTGGCTCTGCTTGCTTATGAAGAACCAGAGAAATCCCCAATGTTTCATTTGCTTAGTTTGGAATATCGGCAGCATGTTGCAGATAGTTTGAACCAGGCAATTCTTGGTTTGTTTCCTGAGTTATTCTTCTTCTGCATTTCGGATATTTATCTACATTGCATAGAAATGTTGCATATGAGTATCTTCTTACATAAAAAATGTTATTTGTAGTCTTTGACCGTACAAGTACCTATTAATCTTGCTAAGGTGTCACATTCCTCAAATTATTGTTTAGGTATATTATATCAATAATTTAATATACTCTTTCCTTTTAACTTCTGTGTAATGTCAGCACAAGCAAACCGTCAAAGCTATGCAGCAATGGAGAGACTCATACAACAGACAACAGCAGTCAGACAGTGTTTAAGTCAAGAGCTTGGCAAGGTATTAAAATGTTTGTAGACTGCTTATATCAGCTCATTTTTGCTGGTATCTTGTTCATTTTTAGTAGTTTCTTTACAGGTTTTCTCTTCAGTTGTCTTGGACAATCAGTTCCTTTGTATTTTATCTCTCTCTGTGTATTCCTCGTGGTTGATGCCACACATAAGCTCATCTGGAAAGAATGTTAAGTAAAGATAATATCTTTGTAGAATGAAAGCCTGCTGTGGACATTTTATCTCGATTGAGTTAGCAGTGTTATGACATAAAGTTGATGTAGCATCAAGTGAATGCTTTAGTCTCTTGATTTCTGATTTTGCAGGATGGGTTTCCTCCTTTCTCTCTGAAGGACTTTCTCAAAAGCTGAATGGTTGAAGTACATGAGCTTTGCTGGCTAGGTACGATGAAGGTTCTTGTCCTGTTGCAGATTTGCTTTTGTTGTAAAATATGGTCATGGATAGACAGTATCATTTGTGCCTAATTGGAAAATTGTGGGGCTGGCTATCTCATGTCCTTGTTTGTTGCTGCGGCCTGTGGAGGTATGCTTCTTCTCATGATTGGCCAGAAGGAAAGTAGAGTTTGTTTAACTCTGCAGCAGATTGGTTGTTTTAGTGCTTTGGTCGATCAAAGGTGTGGCTTGTATATTTTCGCTTGGTTTCCTCGTTAGGAATTCAGATTAATTTGTAATTTAATGTCAGTTCTTGCTTTGACAGAACCCACGTTCAAAGTTAAAGATTATGTATCTGACTTCAGTTCCACTAAAATAATAAAGAAAATTGTCTGTAACATTTTCTCGGGGCACAGAAAGTGACTGGGTGGTTGTTAAATATATTCACATATAATACTTATGTAGTAGTGTGCAATTGATGAAATGGTGATATTTGAACTTCAAATAGTATCGCCGTGGATTCGAGGCCTATCCAACCGAAGCAATCATCTAGTCATTGTAGGGGGATGAACTACCTCAAAATTTGATATCTAGGGGTGGATTTTAATTGAGTTAAACCAAAGTGAGTGTCAGTTTAAACTCAGTTTGAATCTATAATAGCTAATACAAGTACTATAATATCAGAAAAGAATGGTCAATGCAAGTGGATAAACAGTAACATTTGAAAAGAAAAAGAGTCAGGGAAGAACATAAAACAAAAAAAGAGTTATTGGTGTGACGAACTTTGACATCGGCATTTATCTTGAGCTCAACAAATTGATTTCCTTTGATTCAGGTTCGTCAAGTTCAAATTGATTATTGAGCTGAGTTTGAGCCAAGTTGGCTACAATCCACCTTTATTACAATAAAAGGCTTACTACTAAGATTAATTCATGAACCGTGAAGGCTGAAAGTGCAACATGAATACTGACCCATATGTTCAATTCATTTGAAGTTAATGGGCTCATTGATATTGTGACATCCAAACTCATCTCTCAGGCAAATTTTCTTTTTCTTTTCTTGTAATTCTATTTCTTCTTCAATCACTTGTCTTCTTCTCCAGTACCACTGTCTACTAACCGGTCAATATCAATCCGAGCTTGATTCTAGTTAACTGTCTTGGCTTCTAGCCGAGCTTCAAATCCACCCGTTGAGTAAGTTCATGCTATATGGGTCATCACAAATTTTGAGCTTTAAAGCCTGCAGGATTTTGGGCTTAGAAACGTCATAGCTTCTAAATCATATGCATTCGGACCTGAAATATCTGGGCGAGCTTGGCATTAAAAAGGCTATTTATGGACTCGGGCCTGAAATATCTAACAGTCCCGCCTAAACGAGTATCTCTTTGTGTCTCCCTCTGTCTCGTTTTAGCGCAGGAGAAGATAATGCTCTCAATGGCTACTTTACCCTCATCTTCGTATCTATGTCTACACTGTTATAATGAAAAAACATTCTTCCATCGTTTTATTCCTAGAAGGTATTGTCTTCAATTGTTCCTCGCAAAATTTCACTTCACTCTTTTCTCTTTTCAAACGATTAAATTGGAAATTTCGATGAAACAAATAAAATTTTTCTCGAGTTTGGGTTTATTGTTGTAATTTTTAAGGCGTTTTCACTTCATGCCTTATTTATAGGTTTAGTCGACAGAGAGTCAATTCTGAGAACTTGAGATATTATACAGTCAACTGCCGGCTCACTAGCACCAAAGAATCTTCTTCGAGAAGTCCCGCTACATTCATTAGGGAACCACACAAGTATTTTGATCAGGTATTCATCACCGTTCGTTCAGGAGATGGGGGACACGGTGCGATCCTTAGTTTGCCCAACCATACTGCGGAAAAATCACAAGGAAACCAGGCCAAGGGAAAAACAAGAAAGAAAAGCTCATATAAGAGAGATTTTGATGGGTCACTTATCCTTCCTATGGGTGGACCTGGAGCGGATGTAATCATTTATGCTGATGAGGGAAAAGACACATTGTTGGAGTTTCATAAGAAAAGCCGCTACAATGCAAAACGTGGCGGAAATGTTTCTTCCATGGGTGTTTTATATTCCCAATTACACGATGGACTTGCTGCCCCAGCATTGCGAATTCCTGTGCCTATAGGTTTGTGCGTTTCACTCATTGTTATATATTGTAGTTGCCTTTCCGGATAATATCTCATAACTTGTCTGCAGGGAAGTAAATGATAAGAATGTTATGGATGATTCCATATGTACTCTCATTGTATTGTATGTATTGTTGTGACAGGTACAGTTGTAAAGCATAAGCGAGGGAAGTTGTTGGCTGATCTAGCACATCCAGGTGATGAAGTACTTGTTGCGAGGGGCGGACAAGGAGGGGTAAGACTTTTATTCAAAATTTATAAAATGTTTAAGTAGATATTCTTCCATAAAATTGATATGGTTTGAAAGATTTCTAGAATATGCATGAGATAATTCATTAGATTGGAGCCCTTGTTTTGTTTAAAATATCCTTTCTTTAACACACAGTTTGACTCACATATTCAATCTGATATCTAGTTTTGTTTTGATTTTGTTGATTTGTTTCAGATTAGCTTGTTAGAGATGCCAGAGCATAGAAGGAAAAAGATGATGGCTTTAACCACAAACGTGTTGAGAGATGATAGTGATAAGGTAGAGTTGGTGCTCATATTTTCTTTGTTTAGTAGTTTGATTCTATATTAGGATGAAACTCCTTTTAGTAGCGTAAATTCTCAATTTCATTTTTATTTTTATTTTCAGTTGCAAGCACAAATCTATACTAAATACATCAAATCTTTCCTAGCTAGGGAAATGATACATTAATCAGCCTATCTTTTATTCATCTACATATGCCTCGTTTGAGTATGCAAACTTTTCAATATTTACAGTCAATAAATCATGCAGTTTCCTTTACCATTGCATATGTTTCACATCAATGGGGGCCCTCCTCTGTAGATCTGCTTTTATTGAAGGACTAACTCGAAAAGAAATCTAACACTTCAATATTGGTAGATGCATTAAAAATATAATGTGTGGTTAGTCAATACTTACATTTTTCTGGTACTAAAAGAAATAGTAAATATATATTTTTTATATCTATTTCAGGTTTTAATTCATGGTCGGCCTGGGGAGGAGGTTAGTTTGGAGTTGATTTTACGGGTTGTTGCTGATGTTGGTTTAGTGGTAAGTACTCCTTTATATTCTTCTAAACAAGCTTTACATTATGCATAGAGAGAATCTATATCTATTGTTAAGTATTTGGCTGTGAAATTTTCTGGGGTGAAAGTGGAGATGGTTGCTCATATTCAATTCTGAAGCAACAAACATTTATACTTTATATTTCATCATGATTTGGTCTGTACCTTTTAGGTTGAGTCTGAGACATTTGCTCACAGTTACACTCTCAATTAGTCAGCAGCCTTGGGCTGCAGAGTAACGACCATATTGTTTTGTGTCTACATACTTGATAAGAAGAACAGTGTAACCTAGTGACTATTTTTGACTCTATACTTATGGTAAATGGATCATATAGAAGCTTACTGTTTGAGTGGTTTAGATTACTGCCTTGGATTGAGCTCAAGAGCTTGGTCCTCTAGCTTTTTTTTTTTCCCTGTGTTCGATAATCTCAGTCAATTTTTTTAATTGGAAGAATAAAGAAATAACTTGAGACGTGTAGGAGAACTGGGTAGCTTTTTGTATAATTTTTCATTGATAAAAATAGTGGTGAAAGGTAAATTATGATTTTTAGGGACTAAATTTACTTGCTTTTGCAGGGACTTCCAAACGCTGGAAAATCCACACTCTTGGCAGCTATAACAGATGCAAAACCTGATATTGCCAACTATCCTTTTACAACATTGATGCCAAACCTCGGGCGCCTTGATGGTGACCCTACTTTAGGTGCAGGGAGATTTTCATCTGAAGCAACATTAGCAGATTTGCCTGGTCTCATAGAAGGTGCTCATCTGGGAAAGGTATTATCTAATTTAATCTCATTTGATTGTTCATTCTGAAACTCTTAGTTACAATAAGTGAAACCTTGTCATCCTTCTCCTTCAGGGTCTTGGTCGGAATTTTTTGAGGCACCTGAGGAGAACTCGCCTATTGGTCCACGTTGTTGATGCAGCTGCTGAGAACCCTGTGGATGACTACAGAACTGTCAAAGAAGTAATTTCCTTAAATCACATGATTTTTTCCTTACATCTATTTATTTTCTCAATGTTTTATTTTATGGATTCTATTTTCCTATTGAACATATAGGGTTGAATTGATTGAATTAGTGTCATGTATTAGAAATACAGTGGCTGATCGAGTCCAAGTTTATATTTTGATGTCTTTATATCTTCGCGTAGTTAGACATCGTTTCATTAAGAAATGTCATTTGACACCAAGCAATCAACTTTTGTTGAGGGATTTAGTTTACAAAGTGGGTCCCCACCTTTAGTAAAGACCCTTGGCCTTATTTACTTACCTACAAAAGCTGTTGTTCTTAATGATTTGCCTTTTGAGCTAGGGTGCCTGATATCAATATCTCATAGGTTTACAACTATTTTACATGTCCGCAAAATTTCCTTGGAAATTTGTAATTAATTGCATATGAGACAGTTTTATGCTATTGTTGACCAGGCAATTCTTGGTGTATCTGCTGTGAATTTAAGTGTTTCCTAACAGTTGGAAATACTGTGCTGCATCATATAGATCATCATGGAATTGTTTGGTCCATCTTCAATCCTGATTATTTCAAATTTTCTGCTGTTCTCAAAATATTGAATTTGTTATTTATGTAGGAATTACGGATGTACAATCCTGATTACCTAGAACGTCCATATATCGTGGTGCTCAACAAGATTGACCTCCCTGAGGTATGTGGCTCTGGGTTTCTCTTTCAATTTTTTTGATCCTTAGTAGTGTTGTTGAGTTTATATGAATTTCCTGATCTTATCAATCTTGTTTCTTATATATATGATGATAAGAGATTATTGATTGCTGTTTCAGGTGAAAGATAGTCTTTCATCTTTGACTGATGAAATTCTGAAAATTGGAAGTGATAAGGTAACTTCTGAACCAGAAACAAGCTCTGAGGATGCGGTACAATCATTGTCAACTGAAAGTAGCAAAGAAAATATATTTTCTTCTGGTACAGCAAACAAAGATAAAAGGGAAAAAGCTATTGAAGACTATCCACGCCCCCTTGCTGTTGTTGGTGTTAGTGTCCTGTAAGTTTATTTTTGGTGTTGCGGTTGTTTGGTTTTGCTTCAAAAGGAAGTTATTCAAATTGAACTTATATTCCCTTTTAGGAGTATGTATTGACAATAATCTAGCAAATTTATGCCTAACTCCAGATGATGTAGCTATTGAAAATAAAATGCATGTGTGCTGTATCAGTCACCAGTTTTACAGTGTTGGTTTTGTATTTATTCTTTTTGCAGGAAAGGCATCAGGATAGATGAGATGTTGAAGGAGATTAGGGCTGCCTTAAGAAAATGCTGAGATTCCAATGAAGCATAGGAACTATATGTCTCCATGAGAGTATTGGTGTAGTAAAAGTTTTTAACTTGCTGTGGTCTGTTGAAGTTTCCTTGTGAATCTTATCAATGCTTTACCTAGAGTGCACGAGCACTTCAATCCATATTAAGCTTGTTACCACTCTAAAGTTTTAGAGTGCAAACTGGGACTCATCGGTGTCAAAGTTTTGACCTTCTATTAGAATTCAGAAAGTGTACATAAAATTAAGGTGTTTTAAATCATGCTTGCAAATGTCTTGTAATTTTCATATTACTGGACACTTGAAAACTGATTTGAATCTAATAGAATTTTTTGCATTATGGTTGCCTTGCCTACCGCTCTAGATTTGGGTGTGTGAGCAGATGACAAGAGATGGATTAACAGTAGATAGGTTTGAGTCTGATTTCCGAAAATATTTGGAAACCTTTTAGATTTTACAGTGAAAGGTGTTGAGCATGATGTTTTGCTTTTTCTTCAAATGCTTAAAATATTTATAAATATTTCTTGAATTGAAAGAAAATTTCCCTGTTTAAATAAAGTTGGAAGCCCTGGCACGTTCAACCTGGGTGAACTGGCAGTGAAAGCGGTGAGGTTCTGGCAACCATTCTATGAATTCTTCCATTGATTTCAGACAATTTTCTGATTATTTATATTTTTGTTGTTATCTTAGAAGTCTAAAAAGATTATTGCTAGGGAAACACAAGGAATTCATTACATTCTCAGTTAGATTATTAAAATTTCTACACTATTTTCTCATTAGATTGTTCTATTGTGAATCAAGATACTAATGGTTGGGATTGTTTACTTACTACTTTTGATTAAGTGATTCAAGTCAAACCTAAACAACAATTGGCCTG
Organism: Mangifera indica; assembly: GCF_011075055.1. Classification (NCBI taxonomy): domain Eukaryota; kingdom Viridiplantae; phylum Streptophyta; class Magnoliopsida; order Sapindales; family Anacardiaceae; genus Mangifera; species Mangifera indica. Next base: position 1,716,520 of record NC_058147.1, on the reverse strand, counting down.
ATAATGTTTAGTTCAAACTTGAGTTTGTCTGAATTGGTAAATAATGTTGTTGAAAAAAGAATTGCTAATGGAGTGAACATTGCTATCAAATGGTTAAATAGTATTGGTGAATGATATCATTAATAAGGCAAACAAGTTCAAGTTTGGTTCATTCGAGTCAAATGTGGCTAGAGTCCCCCCATAATTGTTAATGGGCATTTGCCATTTTTATTTTTATAAATATGGTAGAAGATAATGAAATCTTCTAAATTTGGAGTTGGAAAATAATAAGCATAGTAACTCAGGAAGATTCACAGCAAGAGGATCATTGTTGGAAGTGTTGGAAATGGTTCCAGTAAGTGCATGAATCACATGCCATATTTTAAGTTTGGGAAGACGCCCGTATCAAAGCAGGCTTGCTAATTGTTCTGTGCTGGTTTTAGAGACGCCTGCATCTTCATGTTCCTATCCCCAACCGTTTGTCCCAATGTTCCTATTTTCAGATAAGTAGAAGGAAAGCAGAGCTTCCATTTTTATCTTCTGTGTTTGCCACCTGAGCTTCTGTAAGGACAACCATGCAAGCCAAGTGTATATTCAAATGAGTCCTGTTGCTGACACGATTGAACTGGTTTTTCATGACAGGTAGCAGCTCAAACCCACAATGTAAGGACACGTTTCGAATGCATTCCTGTGTGCCCTATTACTGCATTCAAGCTGTTATCTCCCCTGTTTCATGTATAAATACCGCCCACCTCTTGGAGGCGATGTACTAATCATCACCAAACCTTCCTAGTTTTCAGAGTCCTCTGTTGTAATAATGTCAAAAGCACTAATGGATGATAGTTTTGCAGAGAAAAAGCAGCTCAAAAAGCCTGCACAGGCGAGTTCAAGGAAAGGATGCATGAGAGGGAAGGGAGGTCCAGAGAATGCTCTATGCACTTATAAAGGTGTTCGTCAGAGAACTTGGGGCAAATGGGTGGCTGAAATTCGTGAGCCCAATCGGGGTGCTCGTCTTTGGCTCGGCACATTTGACACGTCGCATGAAGCTGCCGTGGCTTATGATGCTGCTGCTCGCAAGCTTTATGGCCCAGATGCCAAGCTCAATCTGCCAGAGTTGAGCGTCAATTCTCAATATCCAACGGCTCCTGCCACTTCCCAAGTTCCCCAAATGCCAAACCCACCTCAAGTCATTCATGGTTCAGGCATCAACCGCTCACCAAGTACCCCAATTCCCACAATGAACGATGCAACACAGGTGTACAACAACAACAACAACTCGATGATGAGCGTCGAGTCTCATTCGAATTTGGCAGAAAATGATTATAAAGTTGGGCAGAATGAGCAGGGAATGGATGGATTCTGGGAGAATTTGAACGTGAACTTGCCAGTGTTTGATGAATCCATATGGGCAGAAGCGGCGATGTCCATTGATTATCCTATGCTTGGAGAGCCAGGGCCACCTGCTGGCCACCTGCTGGATGGAGCAGGATGGGATGTGTTTCAGACTCCATGGTGCACGTGAAAGTTTGAAACTGGACTCTCTGAAAACAAGACATCTAAGCTACTGGCTGCCATGCTTTTATATATATACATATTTATATTATTTTATATATAGATCGTATGTAAATAAACTGAAGTGTCCACCTGAAGTAAAACCTATATATATATATATATATATATATACAAAGTTGTGTCAAGGCCACGAAGCCTCATGGCTTTTTCTGGGCTTTGTTGTGCCATGTACATCACTTCCTCGCTCGTATATGGATATATTATGCAGTAAGTTTATATAAACATTTGTTACACATGGCATGCAACTTGACTTTAGATTTTTTTTCTCTTTTAAAATGATATTTTATTGCCCTGAGAAATCACAATTGTTCTAAGTGGAAGATCTAAAAAGTTAATAATAAAATGTAAGAAGGGAAGTTCAGGAACAATGCTTCTTCCTCATATCTATACTGTCATCTTCAATTTGTCCTTCTCATCTTCATTCTACCATGTTTCTTCATCTTTCTTCAACGTCTATCTCTCTCATCTTTAGTCTATAAGATAACTAGAATTTCTTATCTCTAAGGATCAGGTTTCCAGACTTTCATATATCTCTTTATCAGGTTTCCAGACTCTACTCTCATCTATCATGTCTTTAGTCTTATATGTGTCTTTTGTCCATCTATCAAGATAACTAATTTCCGATTTATCAGGGTAAGATCATTTATATTTCATCTATCAGGATTTCAGACTTTCATGTGTCTTTTATCTTTCTATTAAAATTATTTATCTTTCATCTATCAAGATTTTAGACTCTCCTATTTATCTTCTATCTGTATATTAAAATAAATGAATTTCCATCTATCTAATATCTTTTATCTTCACTCTGTCAGGATCCTACAGTCTCATGTGTGTCCTTTATCTCTATATGATAAGTGATTTCAATTCATCCAAATAATTGTCTCAACATTTTATTCCAATCTTTCAGGATAACTGAATAACTTCATCTATCAGGATAAGTCAAAACTTAAATCTAAATTTAACATCTTTTATTTCTAATCTCTTAAGATAATTAAATAATTTAATTTAACTTATTATCTCTTGTCTCTGATTTATGAGGATATTTGAATCCAACTTTTCTTTTTTTATTTGTCTTTTTATTTTAATATGTCATAACTCTCTCTCTCTCTCTCTCTCTTTTTTAATTTTAATAAATGAGGAGCCTTATCCTAGTATGAATTTACTTTCCTAACCTAGTATGAAACTACTCTTTATTAATACAAGATTATTATTATTTAATATTAATAATTAGATATTATTTTATATTTAATTTAAAATAATTTGATTATATGATAATACATTAGTATTTATAACTGAATTTATATTTGTTAATAGTGTATAATATATTATTATTATTATTAACACATTTCTATTTATCCTTTTAAGGGACAAAAATCTTACCTAAACTCTTTGTTATTAGTAAATACCTAATACCTTGTCATTTCAAAACTCAAATAGAGTATTTTGAATGTATCAAAGATGTATCATATATATTAACTTATTTCTAGTGGCATAATTAGACAAAAATATGTTTGGAAGAGAAAAATGTATTGCTTGAGGAATAAAAAACCTTAAAAAAATAAAGGGCCCCAGGAATAATTTGCCCTGTTTGTTTTCAATCTAGTTGAAATCCAAATCTAAGTTATTTAACAGCTCCAAACTTTATGAGGAATTCATGACCTGAGGACAATTTCCCACCTGAGGTTTGTTAAAACAACACATTCTCATCAATTAAGTTTTAAAAAAATCAACTATCATCTATTAACCACTTCTGTTAATGAATTTTATAAAGTGAAAAAGCCAAGAATAGAAAATTTTGGAAAAGAAGTTGGGGTGTTTTCAAAATTTAAAAATACCACAATAGTTTCAAAAATGATATTAACATTACTAATAGAGCTTTCCAAAATATAATATTTTTTAAAATTGGTTATTTTTATAGTCTTAATGATAAATTTTAAAACTTATGAGGTATATTGGTAATTTAATATTTATAT